>NC_052357.1:55047491-55061150 GCF_009727055.1 Benincasa hispida
CGTCTTCTTCCCTCCCACTTGCTTATCGCCTACACGATTCGTGTTTCCTCCTTCCTCTACCAAATTCACCAAAGACCATGCTTTGAGTTCTCAATCTGAGAATACCCGGGCTCTTTACTAGTGGTGTCGTCCCTGCAGTATTCGTGTTCGTGCGGTTGTTCGTGCTGCTGTTGTTGACGCAGTTGCTAGGCATTGGTAGATCGCTTGGAGGGTTCCGCTGCGTTCAGTTCCAAAGTGTGAAGATTGTCTTCAACTGGTATGGAACTCTTTCCCTTATTACTTTATCTTATTCTTAGTATGCCGATAATTAGTGTTTGTTTGCATAATTGTTCGTATGAACGTATAATGTTGTATTTCAGTCACTGTAAGATCGAGCGATCCGAAAACGCTCATGGAACTCTTCGATAAGTGATCCTTCAAGAAGAGTTAGGGCAATTTGCTCGAAATAATGTCTGGACTCTTGTTCCCAGGCCAGATTCAGTTAATGTAATCGACACAAACTATATGTTCAAGAACAAGTATGATGAAAATGGTAATGTAATCAGAAATAAAGCCAAATTAGTGGTTCAGGGGTATACTCAAATAGAAGATGTGGATTTTGATGAAACTTTTACTCTAGTTGAAAGACTATAAGTGTCACACCCCGCATCAAATTACCCTCCTAACCTGGATTGAATGGTGACTGCAGCAGTTACCAACCCTTTTGCTGGCACTTACTGCCTATCTTACCTGTTAAATTTTTCTCAAACCTTGAATACATACATATTAACTCATAACTTAACACATTTACATTACAGGGTTTCGCAGTATTGTTTATACATGGATATTATAACTTAGTGAGCCCCATCAAGAATACTAGTCTCTAGACAGACACATGTGTACTAACTAATACAGGTCTTCAAATACGCTTCCTTCAACCTGTTCCTTTGAGTGGCAGAGCAGCAACAGAAAAGTCTTTAAAACCATTGTATCTGAAACCTGAATCTTAGCTGAGAATGAACATTCATCACTTTAATTCCCAGTGCCAAGCCATGGCCAAATGAGACCTCTACTTTGATCTTTTCATACTGAATTATGGCCAGGAGAGATCCCTACGTCGATTTCTTTAAATATACCGATCGGCATCTCAAGCAACTTCCTCTAAACATTCACATTGATAACTACTCTTAAACACCATTAAACATCATTATTCCCTAGTTGAGAACGAGCATACATCGCTCTAACTCCCAACGTCTGTTATCGGCCACGAGACTCATGCTTCGACCTCTCTTTGTTGGTTTATGGCCTAGGAGACCCATACTTCGGCCTCTCCTTCAGAACACCTACGTGCACGTGGAGGTTTCTATGTACCGTCAACACCTTAGGTACATTTATTCAGATACCTTTCTTACCTTCAGTATTCCTTTACATTGTGTTTAGGAATATCAATGCATGTACTTTGGCAATCTTAGGTATTTAAACATAGTACATTAAGCTTCATTTAACCTTAGTTTTAACCCTAACGCATGTTTCATACTTTGTAAAATAAGTTGGCTTAAATCGTATTGAACTAGCTTGTAAAAACCATTAGCATGCGTTAGATATGGAAATCATACTTGGAAAACTCATACATTAGTAACATCCTGCGTTGATCATGCTTTCAATCATAGAAATAAGTTGCTTGGAATCACATAAAATTTAGCATGAGAATAACCTTGCTCAATCCCTCAACGTTGTATTATTTACGTGCACGTGCTCATAACTGAGTACCGTCATACCTTAGGTACTTATCTAGGATACTTTCTCATTGTCCTTCAGTATCCTTAGGATACCTTCTCATTTTCCTTCAGTATCCGTCGTATAACTAGTTATAAGCATTTAGCTGAAAACTAAGGCTTAGTTCTCAAATCATCATACTAGTTCATCTATCATACTAGTTCTCCATAAAAATGTAGTTACTAAAACATGCTGAAAGTATTTGGACAAGATAACATATTTAAATCATGTCAATTTCCATGGAAAACATGCTTTACTTAGCATGAGAAATAGCTTCAAACATACATTGCTTGGCACTTCATTTAAACACTTAGCATGAGAAATAACTTCAAAGAAATCATAGTTTCTAAATTATTAAAACATTAAATCATCACATAGTCACACTTCACAACTCGTCGGGGCTCTTAACGGGTTATACGCCTCTCCTAGCTCTTCTTGGCCTGAAAGGACATAATTCTCGATTAAATTCCTTAATTCTTAGCAGAATACCTCAACAAAACTACATTGTTAGCGAGACAACCATTATGAGTGAATTCATCCTCATGAGCGAGATCCTCATGAACAAGATCAAACATTTCTTTAATAAACTTCAACCTAGTGATACTCACCATACCAACGAGATTCAGCTCAATTTCTAGCGAGATTTCCTTCTTGAGCGAGATCCTCATCACAAAATTAGCGAGATTATCATCCTGAACGAGATCCTCATTCTCCTTATCTCGCTCTCACTCTTCACTGTGAGCTGTTTACTTGTTCTTCCCTAGCAGTTGTCTACTTCTGCACAAACTCTCTGTTTCAACTTCAAAAATTCATAACTCAAAATCCTGAACTCTTTTCAAGAAACCTCTTTCTAAAAACGTGTTTAGAATTGAGTTAATTTCTTACCTCAAAATTTCAGCTGAAAATTCTTTATGGTTTGGCCTAGAGCTTTCAATCTTCACCTCAGGCCCTGATTAATCCGAGATTATGCTTTTTCTACAAATTCCTCACTTTTTTTTATTCTTCTCCTTCAATCTTTCTCCAGCAAGACAAACTCGAAAACTAGATTCTCCTACCTTTCAAATGGCACCGATTTTACTAAATTTGCTCATGTAGATTGCCGAAACCGAGCTTTCAAAGTTCCTCTTCCTTTTAATCTTTCTGCCGCTTCCGAGTTTAAGGATTAACCGCTACGTCACCCCATATTTAGTGCCTCCAGCCCAAACCAATAAGTGAGCTTCCCTATTTAATATGTTTTTCTTTTCCTTTCTCCACAACTCCTATAAATAACATGGATTTTCACTTATTAGATATTTAATATATCATTCCTTTGACTAAACATACTTGTCTAGGAAATTTAGAATTCGGGGTTTACAATAAGAAATCAGACTTGCTTGGAATTTCTTGCCTTTTGAAATTCAAACAGTATCAAATGGATGTAAAAAGTGCTTTCTTGAATAGATACTTAAATTAGGAAGTTTACGTTGAACAACCCTAAGGATTTGTGAATCCTTTGCATCCTAACCATATATACAAACTTAACAAGTCCTCTACAGACTCAAACAGGCCCCTAGGCTCTAGTATGAACACCTGACTCAATTTCTAATTAATAATAGTTACAAAAGAGGAGATGTTGATAAGACCTTGTTTATGAAAAAATCTCAAGAGAAGTTCGTGATTTTTCAAATTTATGTTGATGACGTTATGTTTGGGGGAATTTCATAAAAGATGGTAGTGCTCTTTGTGAAACAAATGTAAAAAGAATTCAAGATGAGCATGATAGGAGAATTTTCCTATTTTCTGGGGTTTTAGATTAAATAACTAAATGAGGGAATTTTTAACTCTCAAAACAAATATGCCAAGAACATTGTGGAGATGTTTGGGCTTGAAAAGGCCAGTGCCAAAAGAACCCCTGTTCCCACTCATGTAAAAATGTCAAAAGACTCGAATGGAACTCAAGCTTATGAGAGTTTATATAGGAGTATCATTGGAAGCTTGCTTTGTTTAACCACTAGCAGACCAGACAATGCATTTGTTGTTGGGGTTTGTGCTAGATATCAATTTTGTCCTAAAAACAGTCACTTGCTAAGTGCTAAAAAAATAATTAAATACATTAATGGCACAAGTGATTATGGTTTGCTAAACACTTTTGATACAAGTAGCTCTCTTGTTGGCTACTGTGATGCTAATTGGGTTGAGAGCTCCGGAGACAGGAAAAGTACTTCTTAAGGGTGTTTTTTTCTTGGGAACTACTTGATTTCATGGTTTAGTAAGAAACAAAAATGTGTTTCTTTGTCAATAGTTGAAGCTGAGTACATTGCAATAGGGAGTAATTGTACTTAGTTAGTTTGGATGAAGCAAATGTTACAGGAGTATGATGTCCTACAAGATGTCATGACTCCTTACTGTGACAACATGAGTGCTATCAATATTTTTAAAAATCTTATCCAACACAGTCGAACTAAGCACATTGACATACGCCATCACTTCATCCGTGACCTTGTTGAGAGTAAACAGATCATGTTAGAGCATATTAGCATGAAAAGTCAAATTGCAAATATTTTCTCAAAGGCTTTAGATGTTGTTTAGTTTGAGACCCTGAAAGCTGCTTTGGGCCTGTGTTTTTTGAAGGCGTAGAAATTAATCATTTGGGCTAGTCTGAGAAAGAATTTGGCCTATCACGTGTGCAATCCCATTTTAAAATTCAAATTAAAACTATCTTAATGATGGTAGTTGAGGAGGCATGGCCAGTTAATTGCATTTATGTTTCAAATCTTTTTAATTTTTTGTGATGGGTTTCCTTGCTATATCATGGTTTTGTTGTGTTGTGTTGGCAGTTTTATTGTGATGGGTTTCCTTGCTATATCTTGGGTTTGTTCATTCTTCAACCATCTCTCTTCAATCTTTGTTTGTTTGTATCGTGCTAAGTTTATTCTAATGGTGAATACTCGTCAAGGTACTCATACCTCTGATAGTAAGATGGTTAGAATCAAAGAAAGGGAAAAGAGAAAATTGTATGTCGTGGAGGATGTTCCTCTTTCTACCACCAATAAATATGGTGTTAAAGTTCGTGGGTTGTCTGTCTCGAAGAACGAAATCGATGTTCCTCCTCCCTCGGAAAAACGTCGTCATTCCGATGCTAGGTCTTTTGTGGAATCAAAAGGAAAAAAGAAGGTGAGTTCTTCCGCTTTAACAATGTCTGATTTGGCTGGTCCAGGGTTTGAAATTTGTCCAAATCCTGAAAAATCAAATTCAAGTAGTTTGAAATTTGTCCAAATCCTGAAAAATCAAATTCAAGTAGTTCTTCTAACCACATGCATGAGTTTATAGCTCTCCCTAGAAATTCCAAAGATATAGTAGAAGAGTGTGTTGATCCGCCTTCTGTTACTTAAAATGATATAAGGGTTTCTGTTAGTAATGTTTTTGCTAATGATTTACTTAATACTGTTAGAGAAGACGATGATTCTAATGAGAATGTTGTTATGTCTGAATTTGAGTTGAACAAAAATAAAGGTGTTAATGTGAACGAAGAAAATGTTTTAAATATTGTGGTTAAGAATGTTGTGTCTGCCTCTTCTATACATGGTGCTACTACTTCGTAAAATGTTTCTGTTAATCTATTTGTTGTTAGTATCGAGCCTTGTGAAGTGGTTTAAACTGTTGAGGAGAGTGTTAAGACTATGCCTGAGGCATCTGTTATGCCTGACCAAGGAATTATGGTTGATAATCCTTTGACTACTATGAATTATGATAATTTGAAGAATACTGATCTGCCTAATGTTTTCCATGAACATCTGAATGCTGAAAATGCTCCTAGTTCTATCCAAGAATCTGATCCTAATGATGATATTCCTCTATCTGAATAACTTGTAAGAAAAATGTGAATGTTAAAAGTGTTGATGATGCATCCTCCGAGACTTCTGAGGTTGAGTCTGATCAGTATGAATCCAAGGATGACCCTGATTCACCAGAGAACTACAAATTGAAGAGTTCATCTGATGATGGCAAGTCTGTTCCAAATCTTGTTAATAGAGCCTCAGTTAACTCTTAAGGAAAGAAAGTTGATCCTTCTAAAGCTGCTACATCGAATGTTTCTTATGTTCCATTAGATGGTATTTCTTTTCATACTGAAGTAGGGGCTAGTTGTGAAAATTTGTGGTTAAGAGAAAAATTGTGGATGAAAAGAAACTGTCAAATAGAACTTAAGACTGATTCGACCTTGTGAATTTGATTCTTCAAGCTCAATTTGGCAGAATTGTGCTAAATTTGGGACCTCAAATTTTGATAAAATTTATTATCAATCTTTCTCCAGAATTTGACAATCCTAATAACCCTAATTTTCATAAAGTTCATGTGCGAAGGTATCCATTCATCTTTACTGCTGATCCTATTAATAAATATCTCAATAGAATTGTTTCTGTTGATGTTTCTGAAAAACGACCATCGTTGAAAGAGTAGGCTTTTGAATTAACCGACGGGGTAAGGTCATCTTGGCATAAGAAGGGTCAATTGTCCACTGTCATTCTGAGTACTAAATACGTTGTGCTTTATAGGATTGGGATCTTCAACTCGTATCCTTCCTCTCACAATTAGGTCTTTTTGTTTCTCTCACTACATTGTTATATCAAATTGGGATAAAAACTCCTTTCAACTATGAAAATTTTGTACTCAATCATGTCAAGTGCCACATTAGATCTCAAGCCTTAAAATTACCTATTTGCTATCCTCCTTTAATTTGTGGAGTTTCGCTTGCTCAAAAACCAGATTTGATTACTATTGAGGAACTGTTGGTCTTGCTCCTACTCTCATTTCAATTCATCTCAAACTTCTGCAAAATTATCATGTCCCAGATCTAGTTACTCCTTCTTCTGCCATCTATGTTGATGGCCTCAATCAAGCTTTGATTGAATCTCCTTTTGGAAGTCGAGTTTTGCATCATCTTTCCAATTAATCCAAAGATATTGATGCTCAGATTCAGAGGCTTCAGGAGTGAAAAGCGATTGTAGAAGGGATGTTACAGACGATGCATGTAACATTGGCCAAGTTTGTTGGACATCTTCCTCTCATCCACAGGACTAATTTTTTAAGACAGAAAGGGGGAGACTTTGTGGTGATGGTTTTGTGTTGGAGATTTGGTGTTGTGTTGGAGATCTAGAGGAAAGCTCTGCTTATTCGAGCTTGTTCTGTTTTGCTTTTTGGTTTTAGATGAATCTGGTGTTGGTTATTTGATGATTATGGGTTCTGTGTTTGGTCGGCTCATTGACTTTGTTTCTTTTGCTTTTGTTGTAAAGACTTTTGCATCTTCAGGTGTTAATAATATTGTCTCGATTTTATTTCTGACATTCATTATTTTGATAGTTGATTGTTTCATCTTCTGCCTTAAAAAAATATCTGCCAAAAGGGGGATTTGTTGGAGATTTGCTAATTGTCTCTATATTTTTTTAAGGTGGCTTCTGGTGGTTTTTGCAGTTGTCACAAATGATGTTTTAAACATCTACCTCAGTCATGTCTAATTACTACATAATTTTTTATTTTCCTAATCTGGAATTTATATGCAGAGTATATTTATTTCTTAATTTTGGAAATATCTGCAGAAATATATTGGTTGATATTTTCCTTTTTATAGTGCATCTTATCTTTTGAAAAAGGAAAATATTTTCTGGAAATTCTTTTATTAATTGACCACGGTATTTTTAAGGTGAATTCTAATCTTCTTCAAGGGTTGCAACATTTGTTGATTATTTTAAGAATGTAATTCTTTGTAATCAAATAGTGCTTCATTGTGGTTTGTCTTAGCAACCAATTTGTTTTTTACGGTCGTTTTCTGCATCGTGGGTTTTTTCAATATTTGCCCATTTTATTCCATTGTGCATATCCTTTGGATAAATCATTCAAAGAACTTGAAGATGCTACTTGTCTTAGGGGGAGCCTTATAAGCCATCACTGAAGAGAAGGGATTCTCTGTCTTAGGGGGAGCCTAAGACTTCATACTCGATAAGGATTTCTCCCTCTTAGTGGGGACCTAAGATTCATCCGTGAAGGGAGTTCATTAAGTTACAAGGAAGATAATCAAGTGGAGAGAAGTCTCATACACTGTCGGAAGCCGAAATCTTCAACACTAGTATTACCATACTTGGAGATGCTTAAGTTCTTTTGAGAGAGAGTCTCACATCTAGGGGGAGCCTAGGTGACTTGTGAGTTGGGCTCTATATGAGTCAACATAGTAGTCAGAGTATTATAGATAAGTAGTATGTTGTAATTGCTTAACTCTTTAATATTAGTGGATTATCTTTCTTGGGCACACTGCCTCGGATATAGGTGGTTTATCGCCCAACTAGATTACCAATTTATGTGTGCTTTTACTTGTTTTCTTGTTGTTGGTATTCTGTTGTTACAGTGCCTGTAAGTGTTTTCCGTATAACATCTATATTTCGAGTGACAAGTCATCTTATCCCATTTTTCAAATGGGATGCATAAGATAGGATTTACCCAAGATGTACCAAGTATTTTTCTTTCAAGAATGAAGTTTGTGTCCATCTTATTAACTCAAAATAAGGAATACATGAGGTTTATACGTTTACAATTTTCATTTTGGTCTCTTATGTTTCAATAATTTTTAATTTTACTTTTCAATCGATGTTGAAATTGGTTGATAATATATGACATATATTTAGTGAATTGGCAAAATTTTAGAATATGTAAAAAGAAAAATCAAAATTTCTATTGACTTCTTATGAATTTGGAGAAGAAATTGTAAACTTTTTTAACGGATGTAATCTAGTTCCTCCTCTTAATTTTTGCCAATATCTTCATTTAAGTTTATTATCAACCAATTACTCCAAATATATATATATATATATATTAAAACAAAGAAGTCTAAGTTGAAACATTTTCTTCCATAAGGACTAAATTGAAAGCGTATCAAAGTACGAATTAAAACTTGTATCTAGACATACAATGAAATTATTAAATTAACATGGGTGGATTATTTTTTTTGTTTAAATGCTATTTTGTTCTTTTTTGTTAAACCAAAATCTATTTTATTTCCTGTAATTGCATTTTTAGTTTTAGTTGGTTTTGACTCATATTTTTAATATGTTTATTTTGATGTTGTTAGCTTGTAACGTTCAAAATTTTTATTTTAATTTCTATATTTTTAAAAAGTTATCATTTTGGTACCTTAATTTTCATTTTTTATTGGACTAAAATAACTACTTTTTTTACAATTTAGATCAAAATAAACTAAAATTGAAGGTATAATGATCAAAATTAACATTTTGAAAGTATGGAGACCAAATGAACTAAAGAACTATTATTTATTTTATTTGAATGCAAATATGGCAGCAACAAAGAATGAAACATAAAAAAATAATAGGTTGATATATCCTTATTTCCACAATTATTAAACTAAAAAAAATATAATCATGATGAAAATAATAATAATAAAGCACATGCACAGCCTAACAGAGGAGAGTCGAAAAGAATCTGAAATCATTGAAACGTCGAAAAAGGGCCATTAAGCAATGAAGTTGGGCCGCTGAAATCTTGGGCAGCCCATTTTGTTGGGCCTCTAGCCTAATTTAGTTTCTTGTCTATTCTAAAAGTTCATTCGAAAAATGGTTGTCAATGTCGTCATTTCATTCTCTTCTTACAAAATCAAATGCATTCACCCATTTTTTTAGTTTAACTATTTAAAATTACTCAGCTCTACTGTTATCTATATCAATTAGGGTTGTTCAAATAACTCAACAATTCGAATAATTCAAACTACCTAACCTAAATTATAAGGGTTAGGTTGGGATACTTTTGTTATTGGATTGGGTTGGGTTAAACTTTTTCTATTTTTATCGGGTTGGGTTGGATTTGGGAATGGTTAAAAAACATCCGGATAGACCCAACCCAACTCGAATTACATATATATTAATAATATATATATTTGTCTTAAATTTTATTATTTTGGATTGATTAATTTGTGAATTTTTAATATTTTTCTTTTAAATTGTTATGATGTTTACATTTGTTTAAAGTTTATAATAAATATTATAGATATTTGGTTTTTAAGATTTGAATTTGATGAGACATTAGTTATAAGTCATGTATCTTAGATAAATTTATGTATTTTAAATTAATAAGAAAAAATAAGTTATAACTCGAAGACTCGACAAAGTCCAATCTGAATTTTATGGATTGAGTTGTATTGGGTGTGTTGACTTTATTCGGTCATTTTGGGTTACCAATCCAACCAACCCGAATTTTTTAATTGATCCATTAAACACTCTTAATTCCCCCACCTAACCCAGGTACACCCCTATCAATTCAGGTATACATACACATATAAATCACATGATACTCTTACCTATGTGTACCTATAAGTGTCAATGCAAATATATACATATAAACATCACATGATACTCTTAGGTATATGTAGTTCAGCATATCAGATAATAATTGTTATACATTATGTTTTAGTGATAATACATTGTTATAGGTAGGATCAGGCCAAAATAAGAAATATTGATCTAAGGGAGGGAAGTTGGGCCTTTGGGCCATCCTCTTCCCGATGTTGAGGAGCCCAATTAACCTACAGAGCATGAGTTGGGCCTTTAAGTCAATCTACCCTTCGGCTCATCCGCATCCTTTTGAAACCAACCTTGGCCTCTGAGATCAAAGAAACTAATCATCATATGAATCGTGTCCAATACGCCCCATCTAATGAAATCACAAATTATCCTATCATATGAATACACCATTATAGCTCTATATAAGATAACTTGAATCATCTTCTCAAACTCCCTAGCTTCCACACACATTCTTTCATTTTCTGATTTAAACATCGGAATGCGTGTGACAAGTACCACACCAATGTGTAAGTTTTCTCTTTTAGATGCCACGTTCTTTCCCTATTTAAATAAGTTCACTATTTATATCAAGTAAAAAGTAAGTGCATTTCCCCTAATTTTAACATTAACACTACACAATAATGTTAAATTATCCAAATTTATGCCCTTTTTAAAATAGGCAACCATTTCTCTAACTTCTTCGATAATCTCCTTTTTCTTTTTTACTCTCTTTATAGTTGGGTTAAAAGTGTAAAATATGCTTTAGAGGTGTTTTTTTCCCATAACAATTTGAATATTCCATTCGAACATATGCTAGAGTTCTTTTCTTCCCAAAGGCAAATAGATTTAAGGGTTTTTTTTTTTAAAAAAAAATTTTTTTTTTTTTTTAAGAAAACAGATTTAAGAGTTTGTTAAAAAAGAATAACTAATTTTAAATAGTTTTAAGGTATTTTTTTTAAACTTCTTAACTTACACACTCTTTCACTCATTGATTTAAGCATTAAAATGTGTGGCAAGCATCAGACTAATATGCAGGTTTTCTTTTTTGCATGTTCTTTCTTTTTTTAAATAAATTCACTAATAGTATCATGTGAAGGTCAAGTGCATGATTTTCTATCCGAATTTTAGCATCGACAATACAAATTAATGTTAAACGATTCAAATTTTGTGTTTTTTTTTTTCAATAGTCAGCAACCATTATTCTATCTTCCTCAATAATCTTCTTTTTAGTCTTTTTATTTATTTATAGTGGAGTTAAAAGTGTAAAATATGTGTTCTATATTTTCTTCCCATTACAATTTAAATATTCTGTTAAAATATATGTTAGGATTATTTTCTTCTCAAAGGCAGATATATTTAAGAGTTGATAAGAACTAAGAAGAATAACTAATTTTAAATAGTCAAACTAGAAAAAACGGCTAAATGAATTTGATTTTGTAAAAATAGCTCAACTTATTTTTAGTAGAATCTTCAATTTTTTTGACTGAGATAGATTCTACACTTTTAACTAAAATAAAAGCTAACAAAATAGTGTATTAAATGGTGATGGAATGAAACTAACAAACAATTTAATGATAGGCATCAATGACTAAACATGTGTATCGATAGTTGTAAAAATGGGAGGATCAAGAGTAGTGGTTTAGATAAACACAAAGGCAATGATAATGTTCCGGATAACTTTTGGTGTGCATATTTTATTCAAAGTCACACCTAAAACTACACATGTATAAGTATAAAATGACATATATGTGTTAGCATAAATTTTTAATATCTATATTGAATAGATAAATTCTAGGATCATTCATGCCAAATTATCAAGAATAACATACCAGATTCCATTGTAAAATTGATGATAGCTTCAAGATGATGATGAATGACTATGGTCTTCCTCAACCAAAACTCCGAATGTCCTTAGTGGGATCTCTCAAGATGGGATTCAAGAAAGATGGAGTGCTTATTGTTTTGGTATATAGGTGATCATAGCCCTAAGGTCTCTTTATATACTAGTTCAATTAAGGTTATCAATAAATCCTAATTAACTAGGAATAGACTTCTACCCATTAAGTCCATACTCAATTAGGAATCTAAGCCTTAATTAATTAAATCACATAATAGGGCCCAATCTAATAAAATAACCCAATGTGATAAATTATTAATCTACATATATAGTCCATACTTTAATTAAACATATTATTATTTAAATATGTCTAACAATCTCCCACTTGGACTATATCTGTGTATCTGATATAATTAAATCACATAAACCTTAAGCGTGCATAAACATGTTATTTCAATAATAAAATTTCCCTTTAGTTCAATCTGGTCCATCTCTTGTATTAGCACGAAAAGGCGGCTTTCGTCACTACCCTTGTAACTAAACCTTCCTTGTAACTAAACCTTCCTTGATCACCAGTCCCAATACATTCAATCACATAGATAGGGTATGGATGAATAGCATGGAAACTATATGCAAAGTGATTTAGATCATGACTGTTTCCAATTGGTCCAAATTCCTTAATGAGATCATTCTAAAAAACTTTATGCTAAACTACATGCATGATAAACGAGTTCAGATAATAAAACATAAACCATCAACTTTATTCTATATAGAAAATAAACAAAACAAGGTCAAAGAACATCTTCAATAACAAACTCCCACTAAGTGACTAACACCCATGTGAGCAACATGTTCATAAAAAACTTTAGATGGTAAACCTTTAATCAATGGATCTTCTACCATAGAGTTTGTTCCTATGTGTTCTATCGAAATTTGATCATTCTGAACTCTTTCTTTAACAACCAGAAACTTCACGTCTATATGCTTTAACTTCATATTACTTCTGTTGTTGTTGGAATACATCACTGCTGACTTATTGTCACAAAATAATTTTAGTGGTGTTTGTTGGATCGATATGGCAACCCTAGAGGGGTGAATAGGGTATCAAACCGTTACAAATGTTGGAATTTTTGAAGAACACAATACAACTCTCACTAGAGTGGATTTACAAGTTTAAGTATTCAACAAGTTTATCCTCACAATACAATAACACTCTCTCAAGAATAAGATGAAAAGAAAAAAAATTGGGAATTTAGAGAGAGCAACAATGAAACTTTTGAGTTTTGGAGGATTATGAAATATAAAATTTGTTGGTTTAAAATTTGGAGAGGAAGATGGTTTATATAGAGATGAAAAATTTTTAGAAACCACAATTAATTTGGACCATTGGATTTTGGAAAAGAAAAATTAATGATAGAGATTTTAAACTAAACTAGTCGTTAGATACAAACAAAATATAATATTAAATTTCTTTTCTTTTTAAAATTTAATCCAAAAAATAAAAAGCATACCACGTGTCAAAAAACTAGCCGTTAGGCAACAAACATAAAATAATATTTAAATTCATTTTCCTTTTAATTTATTTTCTTTTTTAATTCATTCTCTTTAAAGTCAATCCAAAAATAAAAAATATTGTGAAAAAACCAGCCGTTAGACACAAACAATAAAATAAATATTAAATTTATTTTCCTTTTTAATTTTTTTTAATTTCAATTTTTTTTAAATCAATCCAAAAAATCAAAAGTTCAC
>NC_052357.1:55064104-55065158 GCF_009727055.1 Benincasa hispida
TTTTCACACCTTGTTCAGGATCACCAAGAATTAATTCTTTGGGATGGGAAGAAGCATATCTCCACTCTTTAGGCATGGATGAAAAACCAACTTCGTTCTTTTCGATTAAGCTCACCTCTTGCTTACTTGAAACAATTTCCTTGCCTTTGTCACTAACAAGTAAATCTCCAAAATTTTCTTCTAAAACATCACTATAAATAGGCTCATTAGAAATAACATTGCAAGATTCATCAAATACTACATGCATAGATTTCTCGATTACTAAAGTTCTTTTATTAAAAACTCTATAAGCTTTACTAGTAGATGAATAGCCAAGGAAAATACCAACATTTGTCTTAGAACCAAAGTTTCTAAGTTTTTCTTTGTTATTCAAAATAAAACATTTGCAACCAAAAACTTTGAAATACCAAATATTTGGAATTTTGTTATGCCAAAGTTTATAAGGAGTTTTATCCAAAGAAGGTCTAATTAAAACTTTATTTAAAACATAACAAGTGGTGTTAACAGCTTCCGCCCAAAAGTATGTAGGTAAACCATACTCATGGAACATTGATCTAGCAAATTCTTGCAAAGTACGATTTTTCCTTTCAACTACATTGTTTTGTTGAGGAGTTCTTGGAGCAGAGAAATTATGAGAAAAACCATTTTCTTCACAAAAAGTTTCAAAAGCATTACTATCAAATTCTCCTCTATGATCACTCCTAATTTTAGAAATCAAAAAAACTTTTTCATTTTGAACTTTTTTTGCAAAACTAGAAAAGCTTTTCAAAGCATCATCCTTATGTTTTAGTATCAAAACCCAAGTAAATCTTGAAAAATCATCAACTATCACAAAGGCATAATAATTCCCTCTAAAACTAGTAATTCTAGAAGGGCCAAATAAGTCCATGTGTAATAGTTGAAGGGGTCTAGTTGTAGAGATTACTTTTTTAGATTTGAAAGAGGACTTAGTTTGCTTACCCATTTGACAAGCATCACAAACTTTGTCTTTTTCAAATTTAAATTTGGGAAGACCTCTAACCAAAGAATTCTTGGAAATATTTGAAATTAAGTG
>NC_052357.1:55065852-55145715 GCF_009727055.1 Benincasa hispida
TTTCAAACAAACCTACAAACACAAATGTTCAAGTTTGATTCTTTGGTACCTACACTTGTTTGGGTCCTAGATGGTTAGCATTGACAAACTTGGGAATCCATTTCACTTTTGCATAGACATTCAAGGCATTGGATTTAGACAAGTAAACAGAATAAGTTGTATGTCCAAACTTGCCACATGAGAAACAAACAACATTATGCAAAGATTTATCTCTTACAAAAAATTTATGCACTCTACTTTTCTTGGAAAACTTATTCCTTGGAGCATTGTGAAACTTTGTTGTAACGACCCAACCCCTTAGGACTTAAGTTAGGCCGTTACTAAAATACATGCATGCATGGCACTTAAAACGACACTCCTTTATGTTGAAATAAATGCTAAATAGATAAGGAAGTTCAAAAGTCCTTTATTAAATGCAAGCATTGAAAACAAGATTTGGGTACATGTAACGACCTGAGTTCAGGAGGGGTATATGAATGGACTGGTATCACATCCGAAGAGAGAGTTCCTAAGGACATGAAAGTATGGTTAAGAAAAGCTTAAAATAATTGAAAGTTACTACCTATACCAACAAGGTGCACCTTCCCTTTTGGTGGCTCAATCATAAGAACTCCATAGTTAAGCGTGCTTAGCTTGGAGTAATTCTATGTTGATTTTCCTAGGATGCATGTGAGTGAGGACAAGCATGCTGAAAGAACCCGTGTTGGTTTATGGGGACAACTTTCACTTCTAAAGCATTTGAGGCAAGGGATGAAGGAAGGAAGAAGGGAGGATGACATAGCTAGGTCGCAGGGGACGTAGGGGAATGTCGGGGCCATCAGGGGCCGAATCCGGATTCCGAATCCTGGGCCTGGGGCGTTACATATGCTATCAGAGCGAAACCTCTCCCAGTAAGATGTGGTTCGAGTACGAACTAAGTGGTATCACATCCAAATGAGAGGGATCCTAAGGACATGAAAATATGGCTAAGAAAGGCTTAAAAGAATTGAAAGTTACTACCTATACCAACAAGGTGCACCTTTCTTTTTGGTGGTTCAATCATAAGAACTCCAAAGTTAAGCGTGTTTGGCTTGGAGCAATCCTATGTTGGGTGACCTCTTGGAAATTTTTCTAGGATGCATGTGAGTGAGGACAAAGCATCCTGAAAGGACCCGTGTTGGTTTATGGGGACAACTTTCACTTCTAAAGCATTTCAAGGCAAAGAAGGAAGGGAGGAAGGACCACTTAGGTTTAATATGGCCTTCAACACCACAATAATGACATATAGGCACACAGTTAGATTTAACATGCATAGACACAACCTTAGGCATATTAAGCTTAGGCATATTATGAGATACTTTAACAAAGATAGTTTTAGAACTTGGAGGAGTAGAACATTCATCAATATAGCCTAAACCTCTTTTATCACCAAAAGGCTTGCCTACTTCAATTATCTTGTCTAATCTTTGAGCACCTATTGTCAACTTTTTAATAGATTCTTTAGCCTTATCAAGTTCTTGCAAAGAATAAATCCTTTTTCTTTTGAAATTAATCTTAATCAATTCATCTTTTTCACAACTATCATCGCTCAAGAAATTTTAACTTTGTCAAGCAAGAGCATTTTCTTCTATTCTATACAATCAAAGGCATGCTTATCACACCCAGAATATCATTTCACATCAATATGCATACGCATCATGCTCATTCCCTCTTTTAACAAGCATTTCTTCAAGTAAGACTTATTTTTACTGAAAATTAAAACATTGTATTTCTTTTTAAGCACAACATACTTAGAATTAATTTTTTCTAAATCATTTTGCATATTTTCAAAAGCTTCAAACAATTCATTATAAGAAAGAGGTTCTAGAGTTACCTCATCATTTTGTTCATCCTCTTTGTCACTATGAGCCATGAAGCAAAAATTCGCCACTTCTTCATTATCACTCCCACTTTCGCTTTCATCACTATCATCCCAGTAGCTTTCATTGCTTTCTTCTTGGATTTCTTGGATTTCTTGGTGATTTGAGAAAAGAACAATCGGTTCTAATATGATCCGGCTTCTTGCATTCATAGCATATTACCTCATCCTTTTTTATCTTTGTACCTTTTGAATATTTTTTGTTGGAGAGATGCTTCTTGAATTGCTTCTTTCTCTTGATGAAGTTCTTATACTTACGTGATAGGCAACATCATCTTCATCAAGGTCATCTTAGGAGTCAACTTCTAAAGAGATGGTCTTTAAAGCTATACTCTTTTCTTTCTTTTTCTTCTCATCCTCCATGTTTTTTTTAATCTTTATCTCATGCGTCAACAACAAGCCCATGAGTTCATCAATGGAGAGAGATTTGAGATCCTTTGCCTCTTGAATGGCGGTGACTTTAGGCTCCCATTGTTTAGGCAAATACCACAATAGCTTCTTTATCTTCTCAAGATTTGAGTACTTTTTCCCAAGTCCTTCTAAAGCGTTGACAATATTAGTAAATCTAATAAACATATCAGAAATAGCTTCATTTTCATCAATTTTAAACATTTCATATTGATGAACTAACATGTCAATCTTTGTTTCTTTTACTTGACCAGTTCCTTCATAAGTAATTTCTAATTTATCCGATATCTCTTTAGCGGTTTTGCAAATAGACACTCTATCATACTCAACTTCATTCAAAGCACAAAATAAGCAATTAATAGCTTTGGCATTTAAAGAGCATGCTTTCTTTTCATTTATTGACCATTTTTCCTTAGATTTTATAGTGCTAACACCATCAACATCTTTTGTTGGAATTTTAAAACATTCCTCAACAATACCCCATAAATCATAATCAATAGAAAGCAAGAAAAATCTCATTCTATTTTTCCAATAACTATAATTAGTACCATTAAATAAATGAGGCTTTGTAATAGATTGACTATCGGTAAAAGGGATAAAACCTAAAGTTGTCATAGCTAAAAAACAATTAAGTTTATCAAGAAATAAATATTTCAAGAAGAGCAACCGCTCTGATACCAATTGTTGGATCGATATGGCAACCCTAGAGAGGGGTGAATAGGGTTTAATTAAACTTTTTTTCTAAATTAACCCAATTAAACTAATTAATACACCTTTTATAAATAATAAGAAAAATTCAAATTATGCAACAAATAAGATGACAAAAAATATGATAATTTAATTCTATCAAATTTTAGTAAATAAATAAGAACAAACAAAAACATACAATAAATTGCTTAAATTAATTGCAAAAATAAAAAGGAAAGAGTTAGAAAAGAATACACCGTAATTTTTATAGTGGTTCGGTCAAACTCGACCTACTCCACTCCCCAAGCGCCTCTTGGGAATTTGAAATAAAATCTTTCCCGACTCTTTCCACGATTAGAGCCCAACCGTTACACACGCTCCTTTACGGGTTCAAAATAGCAAACCCGATCTTTCTACGATTTAGGATCAAACCGTTACAAATGTTAGATTTTTGAAGAACACACTACACTTCACTGAGTGGATTTACAGTTTCAGCATCCAATAAAGTTTATCCTCCCAATAAATAACACCCTTCAAGAATAAGTGAAAAAAAAAAATTGGGAACTTAGAGAGAGCACATGGAACTTTTGAGTTTTGGGATTATGAATGGTAAAATTTGTTGGTTTAATTTGGAAGGAAAGATGGTTTATTTAGAGATGAAAAAAATTTTACCCGAAACCACAAATTCTTGGACCATTGGATTTTGAAAAAGAAAAATCAATGGTGGATGATTTACACTAAACTGTCGTTAGATACAGACAAAATATAATATTAATTTTTTCTTTTGAATTCATTTTCTTTTAAAATTAATCCAAAAAATAAAAAAACATATATGTGTCAAAACTAAGTGTAGACACAAACATAAAATAATACTTAATTTATCTTTCCCTTTTAATTCATTTTTCTTTTTTAATTCTTCCTTTAAGTCAATCCAAAACACAAAATATATAAGTGTAAAAGGCTAGCCGTAGACCAAAACATAAAAAATATTAAATTTTTTCCTTTTTAAATTTTCTTTTAAATTTCATTTTTTTTTATTTTAAATCAATCCAAAAATAAAAAATCTATCATATGTTAATCTCTTAATGATCCACCATTCAACCAATATGCTGCCACATGTCTACATGCAAACGGTCTGGTTATGCCACGTCATCCACCACGGTATTTTCTCTATAGACTTGTTTCGGTCATATTGTCTTCGTTTTAGCTCCGATTTGAATGATTTAAGAGGTGTTGGAATCGTTGTTCCGAGCTCTACGCTATGGATATAATAAAACACTAAGATTTAAGTAATTAAAAATTGAGTTTGTTATCATCAAAACATTGATTAATTAATTGAAATTAATTAATTTGAGATTAAGGGCAAAAAAGCCAACTGTCTTTCTATGCCAACCACTATCCACAACCCAGTAACAAAATTTCGCAACCATATTCTATGATGGATGCCTCATAACATGCTATAAACTTCGCAGCCATGGTAGAAGAAGCCATAAGTGTTTGTTTAACACATTTCCAAGATACAGCTCCTCCAGCCAACATGAAGATATTGCCTGAAGTGGATCGCAAAGTGTCTTGACATCCAACATAATTAGACTCAGAATACCCAATGATCTTCAAAACTTCTGATCTCTGATAAGTGAACATATAATATTTTGTTCTCTGTATATACCTCATAACCTGTTTGGCTGCTTTCCAATGATCCATCCCCGGGTTACTCAAATATCTGCCTAACACTTCAACTATGAACACAATATCTAGACGCATAAATACTTGATCATACATTAGACTTCCAACAAACGATGCATAGGGTACCTTTTTCATCTCCTTAGTCTCGAATGTGGTTTTGGGGCATTGACCTAAATGAAATTTATCACCTTTGGCGATCGGGGTATCTCCCGGCGCATAATCTTTCATGCCAAATCTACTCAAGATCTTTTCAATGTAGTTCTTTTGTGACAATCTCAAAATAACTTGAGAACGATCTCGCAGTATTTCAATTCCTAATACAAAAGAAGCATCATCAAGATCCTTCATCTCAAAATTCCTTTTGAGAAATCTCTTAGTCTCATGCAATAAACATACATCATTACTAGCTATGATTATGTCATTGACATATAACACCAGAAAAATTGATTTACTCCCACTGAACTTGTGATATACACAATCTTCCACTATGTTCACCTCAAAACCAAATGAGGTTATCACTTCATGGAATTTGTGATACCATTAACGAGAGGCTTGCTTGAGACCGTAAATGGATTTCTTTAATTTGCACACCATAGACTTTGAATTACCAAATACAAAGTTTTCTAGTTGCACCATATAGATCGTCTCATCAATGTTCCCATTGAGAAACATAGATTTTACATCCACCTGGTGTAGCTCTTAATCAAAGTGAGCTACTAGTGCCATGATTACCCTAAAAGAGTCTTTCGATGAAACCGGAGAGAAAGTCTCTTTGTAATCAATGTCTTCCTTTTGAGTTACCCTTTGCAACAAGACGAGCCTTATATCTTTTGATATTTCCATGTAAATCCCTTATCCACTTTTGAGAGTTAGAACTTTATCTTTCATGGATTTTATTTCCTCTTCCATGGATTTTATTTCCTCTTCCATAACAGTTATCCACTTTTGAGAGTTAAAACTTTATAAAGCTTGTTGGAAGTTTCTTGGATCATCTTCCATTACGCCCACATCATCTTGATGTTCTTAAAGAAACACAATATAATCATCTGAAATTGCACTTCTTCTCTCTTTAGTAGATCTTCTTAGTGGCATTTCTTGAGGTTGTTGAGTTTGAACTTCAGGTTCAACAACGGGTACTTCAATGTTGTCTTGTTCTATAATTGGTTCAATAATGAAGTCAGGAATTGGAACCTGGACATCATTTATAATCACATGAGAAAAAGAAATCAATTCCTCTTCAAAGACAACTTTCCTTATGTTATCTTCCCCCCCAAACTCAACATCCTTAAGGAATCTAACATTTCCTGTCTCAAACAATGATCTAGAAGTGAGATCATAAAACTTGAAACCTGAGAGCACTCAGAATACCCAACAAAATAGCAGCTAATAGTTCTTGAGTCCAATTTTCTTTCATTAGGCCTATAAGGCCTAGCCTCAGTTGGACAACCCCAAATGTGAAAAATCCTAATACTAGGCTTTTTTCCTGCCCATAGTTCATAAGGGGTTTTGGCTACTACTTTACTAGGTACCCTATTAAGGATATATGCTGCAGTCTTTAATGCCTCACCCCAGAGGGATTCTAGTACAGAAGAATGACTAATCATACTTCTTACCATATCCTTAAATGTTCTATTTCGCCTTTCCGCTACACCATTCATACTGGGTTTTCCCAGCATAATGTATCACAAGACGATTCCACATTCCTCTAGGTATCTGACAAAAGGCCCTGGACGTTGTTAACCTGATCCATCATATCTACCATAATATTCACCACCCGATCAGATTTGACACCATAATTTTCTTTCCAAATTGAAGTTCAACTTCAGCTTTGAAAGACTTGAAAACGTCAAAGGATTGAGACTTCTCATGAATTAAATATAGTTACCCATATCTTGAATAGTTGTCTATGAACGTAATAAAATATTGTTGTCCATTCCAAGAGGGCGTAAGGAATGAATCACAAATGTCTGTATGTATTAGTTCTAAGATGTCTGAGCATCTGTTGGCACCTAATTTTCTTATATTTATCTGTTTTTCCTTAATACATTCCACACAAATGTTGAAGTTACTTAAATCAAGGGAATCAAGAATTTCATCTGACACAAGTCTCTTAATTACCTGTTTAGAGATGTGACCTAAACGCTTGTGCTATAACATAGTGGAATTCTCATTTAATTTACGCTTTGTACCACATGAATTAGATAACAAGATCTTGTTAAATGAAGCAAAAGAATCAAGCATATATAGACTATCAATTAAAGAACCGGTACCAATAAGCTTAGAATCTTGAAAAAGACTAACTTTATTATTTCCAAAAGAACAAGAAAGACCAAATTTATCCGAACTGGAAATAGAAACTAAATTCTGTCTAAATGATGGTACAACAAAAGTCTCATTCAAATTCAAATAACATCCAGTTTTTAAAAGTAATCTAAAATTTCCAATAGCTTTAATTGGAACTGTTTTTCCATCGCCCACATAGATGAATCTTTCAGCATCACCTGGCGGCCAGCTCCACAGGCAACCCTACATTGATATACTTATGTGAGTAGTAGCACCAGAACCTATCCACCAAGTATCTGTAGGTACAGAAGCTAAAGTAACTTCAGAACAAACTAAAGTAAGAAGTTTACCCTTCTTTACACGCCACTTGGCGTACTTGGACAATCTTTCTTGAAGTGATCTTTCTTTTTGCAGAAAAACAAGGATTTTCCGTAGCTTATTTCTTGTTTTTATTTCGATGAGATGTCCCTTCTACAGCATCCACAAATTTCCTTTTCTTCTTATCATGAGAGCCTGTTGCCAAATGAGCACTTTCTGTCATTTCTCTCTTAATCCTATCTTCTTCTTGCACACATTGCCAAATGAGTATTATGGCTTATCTTAAACTGAGTGAATTGTGCAGGAAGAGAGATAAGTACCAGATGCATGAGTAAATTTTCATTTATCTCAATATCAAGTGTCTTTAATTTACCTGCGAGATTGGACATTTCCGTAATGTACTCCCTTATGTTTCCATTGCCCTTATACCTCATAGAAGTTAAATAAGTCAAAAGACTACTTGCTTTCCCTTTCTCATTTTTAGCAAAATATTTCTCAATTTGAGCAAGGAACTTATTGGCATTTTCACTTTCCGTGATAGAGCCCCTAAAAGACTCCGAAATGGAGTGCCTAATGATTATCAGACACATACGATTTGACCGTTCCCACTTCTTTATATTAGCCGTATTTAGCTGTTCCTCAGTAGAAGTAGGTTTATCGGTCCTTAATGCAAGGTCCAAACCCATACACCCGAGAAGTATCTCTAGGCTTTCCTTCCAAATCTTGAAGTTCGTTCCATTCAACTTAGGGATTGAACTCAAATTTCCAGATATTTGAGTAAGATCAACTAAAACAATAGACAACAAAACATAAGCTCACAATTAAAATATAACAAAATAATTTCACATATGTGGTGGGCCCCTTTAACAAGATACCTAACATAACGTTGATGTCCAGCCTTTGGACAAAACCACCCACTATAAATGGTACTTTCAACGTAGTAATCAAAGTACTAACAATTAATTCTCTCAAACAATAGTCTTTCTTTGGACCGATTATTTTTCACATGAGGAATACTTATAATTGTCACATACTCATTAACACATGCATACCCACAATTTGGTCAAATAATTATCTTCCTTTGGGCCGATAATTATCCGCATTAATTCATGACTATGTACATCTTATATTTTAGAATTAAATTAATCTAGATAACAGAGACTATTTTGGTAACATATTATTTTGACCAATTCAATCGAAAAATATTAAAAAGACACAATAAATAATAATAATATTATTGTATAAAAATAAAGGAGGAAGAACAACCAAATAGCCTTACCAATATTCACTTAATAATTGCATACACATAATACAATTAAAGTGACATAAATATGTGAATATCGCTAAATATCATCAATCAAATTTAAATTTTAGTTCACAACATGATAATAAATCTCGAATCCACAACATGATTAATTCAAATTTAATTAAATCCACAACATGATTAATCAAATATTAATTATCCACAACATGATTAATCAAATTTAAATAAATTCACTACATGATTAATCAAATTTAACTTAAATTGACAATATTTTTCACTCAAATTAAAATCGAATTCACAAAATTATCAATTAAAAATCTTGATTTTAAATTCACTAAATTATCAATAATTAAAATCAAGAATCATCGGCAAGATAAAAAAAAAAAAGCGCCGGTAAAATCAAATAGATTGCTTTATTCCCAATAGATGTTAGATTGGAAAAATTGGATCGATTAATTATTAACAAAATTGATTAATTAGTTCTTTGGACTTGAATCTACCGAACTCATAGATTAAAAGAAAAAAAAAAAACTATGCAAGAACAAAAATTGTCTACCCAAGAACTTGCACAACTTGCGAAAAGCATTAAAAAAATTGAAATAAAAGTTGTGTTTATGCCAATTTTCAATCATTCTAAAATGCTAAAGAACACAAATCAGATGGTAAAGAATACAAATCCGTATGAAAAAAATCTGAAAAAATTGTGTTCAACCTTTTTCTCTTTTTCTTTTTCTTTTCTTTTACATAATCTTTAAATTCTTTAACCAAAAATCAAAATACCAATGGAAAACAAACCTAAACCAACAATCCAACATGAAATTCATGTTTGGATACCACTTATTAGCATAAATTCTTAATATTTATATTAAATAGATAAACCCTAGGATCATTCATGCCAAATTGTCAAGAATAACATACCGGATTCCATTGCAAAATTGATGATAGCTTGGACCATAGCCTAGGTTCCCATTAAACCCTAATTAACTACATGCTTCTACTCATTAAGTTCATACTCAATTAGGAATCTAGAGTCTTAATTAATTAGATCACATAATAGGGCCCAATCTAATAAAATAACCAATGTAATGAATTATTAATCCATATACATAGCCCATACTTCAACTATACATACATACATATACATATATATATATATATATATATATTATATATATATATATATATATATAATCACTCTACCGTTTACATGATATTAGTAACTTATTATTTATGAGCGTTGAACAATTAACTTTAAAAAATTGAAAGACACTAATTTTTTTTTAGTACAACAACTATAAAGATGGGAGATCGAACTTTCAACCTTTAAAATAGAAGATAATGTCAAATACTGTTGAGATAAACTCATTTTAACACATACTTTTATTTATTATTATACTTATAACATACATTAAAATTGACTGTAATGGTTTAAACTCAAATTAATTTTTCTTTTTTCTTTTGGAAAAAATGCGCTTATTGGTATATGAGGATTGAGGAGTCTCCGTCTTTTAGTAGGAATAGGATATTGTTCTCAAGCAAGGAATTAAATGATATTGAAAGCAATGAAAATGCATAAAACGAAGACAATGTTCCTATCTCTTTCAGAAAATCATTTCCTAGCCAACAAACTAATAAATACATCTCAACCAAGATTCAAAATATCGATATCGATGAAAACATTAAAATTCTGATTTTTAGAAATATCGATAGAAATTTCGAAAAATTTTATGAAAACTAATAGAAATTGTTATAATTAGTTAATGAAACTTTGA
Organism: Benincasa hispida; assembly: GCF_009727055.1. Lineage (NCBI taxonomy): Eukaryota > Viridiplantae > Streptophyta > Magnoliopsida > Cucurbitales > Cucurbitaceae > Benincasa > Benincasa hispida. The sequence goes on from NC_052357.1 coordinate 55,076,168, forward strand.
CTGTGACTATAATTGACTATTTTTAATCGTTTTTACAAAGAAAAACAACATTTAGATGTATATTGTAAAATAATTGTGTGATTGTCGCTGCGAGAGCAGAATTTAAAAAAGAAACGAAAAATAATTACAAAATAATATCAAATATTGAAAATTAATTACAAAATTAAAGAACATGAAATATTTGCATGTAAAACTATTGTAAATTTTTTATTATAAAATGAAATAGATACAAAAATGAAAAATAGTAGCATTAAATTAACATAACATGATAGAACAAAAGGATAGAGAACTCATAACATTAAACATATGAAGGATGTAAAAAGCATAACATTAAACATAACACAACATAATGGAAAAAGAGAGAAGAAAAAGAAAATTCTAGAAGTAGATAGAGCTTGAGATAAAATGAGAGGAATATTAGAGAACAAACATCAATTTAAATTTGAGGTAAAATGATGTGAAAATTCAATGGAAAATATTTGAATGAAAATATGTGGTCTCTTGAAAATAATATATATATATATATATATATATATATATATATATATATATATATATATATATATAATATATATATGGTAGTGGTAAAAAAAAACTTCCATTAAGCTAGCATAGCTCATAGCTAAATAAAAAAAAAATAAAAAATAAAAATATCGATGGAAATTATGAAATTTCGAGAAATTTGGGGAGAATCGAAACTTCTCCCCTACCAAAATTTCGAGCCTTTCGAAGTCTTCAAATTTTGAGACTCGACTAAAATTTCAATTTATGGTCTCAACTCAAATAACAATAAATAAATAAACGAACTTGGTATGTTGTATCAAGCACACATAAAGCTAGCATCCCCTCCCCCACCACCACTAACTCGAGTGCAATAGACTTAGCCTTGTCAGTAGAAACGTCCATGAGGCAAAGCGGGATGAGGTGGGGGTAGGGACATGGACAAAGAAATTTCCTATCATCATTCCGGTTTAACTAATATAGATTTTTTTTCCATTCCTCACCTAAACGTGGAATCTCCGCACCGTTATGAGCAGTCCCCAAGAAAGAAAATTGAAATCTCTACTTGGCAATGAAAAATATAGGTTCAATGAAACAACATTGAAAAGATTTCCAACTTCCAAATAATCAAACTCAATCCAAATATTCTCCACATTAGAGAGATCAAATACCCTTAGGACCTTCACATATGACCATCACTTTAGGCACCTTGATCTCATTACAGCGATGTACTTTAACACAACAATACGTAAAGGATCTAATTAAGTGGTTCTGAAGCATTCATCCCAAACCCCCAGTTTGCGTCTATCAAGACTCCACGTCACATCAGTGTTCAACTTCCAATTGTTCATCAATACGGAAGATGGCAAAAAAGGGAAACGGACACCCACAACTCCTTTACCGTCCGACTTCTCCCGAAAATTTGACTCCTCTTGAATATGTTTTTCAATCACAATGCTTATTCTATTATTCTATCATAATCAATTAGAACTTTTTGGAACAAAAACTTATTTCTAGACCCTCGAATCAGCCCCGCAATGATTACGACCATTACCAAGTTTTAAGATGAGCATGGAAAAAAATCCAACACTAATGTTCCTAGATGTCCCACCTGAGTCCTATCATGAAAAAGGATGTCTACATTAGTAGAAAGAAATGGAAGTAATTTATATTTTGTTACCTACATTCCACATAAGATGAGTTGAGATTTCCAAATGATTCATATACAAAACTAATACATGTCATGAAACGATTGTTTTTGGATAATATTTTTATATGTTTTGCCCCATTATATGGTCTTAAAGGGATTAAGTGGTCATATGGAAGTCTTTTTAGTATCAAAAGATGGTTGTTACTGATTTTGGTTGACTTTATGAGCTTTTGCAGGAAATTTTAACTGTTTTGCAGAAATTGTGTCAGTGCACCCGCATTGCTTGAAGTTGATGTGCCCGTATCGAAACCCTAAAATTTGAAATCGTGCCCAATCGTCTGTAGTTGCGAGGCTCTCAAAACCACGGCTATTTTCTAGCGCCAGAATTACCTGGTAAACCTCGAAGCAACAATTTTGGCCCATCTTCAATCAATTTGGGTTTACAAAAAGGATGGGAAGCATCCCCTTTCATACATCAACAAATTACTCACGAAATTCAGTCACCATTGGACGAAATCTCACCTTCCCAAACATAAAACTTCAAGAACAAAAGATCTTTTGAAGTTCAATAGCTCTAGGTCATCCTTATCCAGTGAGAACGTGTGGATTAAGATTCATCCTTGAAAAAGGAGAATCCACCATAGGGAGAGATTAGGAGAGTGAAAGATTGCTTCAAAGAATTTTCATATAATATTTTCTAGCATTTTCTTTAGTTTATTTTCTGCACTTTCATTTCTTTTCATCTTTTATTCTTTTGAACTTTATTCTTGTAATAATGGTTGATGATTTAATGAAATTCATTCATTGTAATCTTGATCATGAGCTAAATTCTTTAAGGGGTTCAATGATGTGAATACCCTAGAATTTATTAACTTGAGCAATACTTATGCTTCATACCTCTTGATTTATGCATTTTCTTTGTTGAGTTTATGGATAAATATTGTTAAGTTAAATTGATTGCCTAATTTAGCAATCTAGTGGATTCTTAATACTGAGAAGGTCAGGGTACAAACTGATTTCACAAAGTAATATGGGACTAAGAGCCTACAAATAGGATTGCCATGTAGCCTTAAAAAAAGATATTGTAGGGATAAAAATCCTAATGCTGCAGAATTCATAGAACCTAAATTGTTATTACTTTAGGTTTTCTAAAATACCCATATACTGGGAAATTCTAGAAGATTATACAGAGACCAAATTAAACTTAAAAAAAACCTACTATAAAAAGAATTTAGGTTAAGCATGAATTGAAATTAATATTACAATGATAAGGGACATGAGTTTCTTTACCTTTGTAAAATTCAACAAAGAAAAAATTCCAATTTTATTTCACCAAATCTACACAACCACAAGTGCATTCTCCATGTTCTCTAAGAAATTTATGAGGGTTTTGGTTTGTGGGAACCAAAATTCAATTTGGAAAGAAGAAGGTGAAAATGATTAAAAGAAAGATAAACATGACTCTTTTGTGAGAACCATATTCTCTGTGATCAAAAAGCAATGCTTTTGATCAACAAAGAGAGAGAGTGAGAGAGCAACGTGGGATCAACCACGTGTCAGATAACTCCCATGGTTTTAATTTAATTAATCAGTAATTAATCCTTAATTAAATCTAATTTAATTAACGATTTCATTTAAATCATAAGAGCATCTTTCACATAACCTATAGTTTTAATTCAATTAATTTAATTAAATCAAATCAAATTAAATTAAATTAAATAACTATTTAATTCTCCAATTAAATAATTATCAAACTAAATATCAAATATTTAATTTAGTCCACATTTGAATCAAATTCAATTGATTATATTTCTCTCATGACCTATAGTTTTGATGTGCATCAAATACACATTAATTTTAACCTATAGTTTTAATATGAATTCAATTCACATTAAGTTAATATTTGAACTCCTCAAATATTTAATTCTCCTATAAATTAATTTTGAATCATATCTAAAAAAAATTAACTTTATAAAAAAAATATAAACTTTATAGTATAATGTATCATTATATATCATTTATTTCTCTAAGTGAATTTGAACATTTCAAACTCCATTCAAGATATAGTTATCTCATTTCTCTTTATGAGCTAGGAAGGAGACCTCATGGATCTACAGATCATAAGCTCCAAAGATATGAGATTAATTAGCTAAACTAATTAACCAAATTAAGCAATATTTGTTAACTGTGGATACACTCCACTAAAGACCTATAGCTGCACTCTTTTCAGGTAAATATATTTTTGTGTCGCATATAGACCAATAATAGCAAGTTAGTCCTGCGCGAGTGTTCATAACACCAACTAGGTCAAATTATCGTTTTACTCCTAAATTACCTCTGTATTCTTAAGTACCTGTGTTCCTTTAATGAACAACCTGTTTATGGTTCAACCATTAAACATAAACCTCTCCTGAGCCAGTGAGAGGGTAAAGCCCTTTGTTCAAGTCCCGGAGACACCACTTAAGGAAACAATCATCTACTTACCCTAAAGTCAGCAAGAAGTGAAATTCATCTTGTATTATTGTGTTTCCAACCCTCCACTCGATCTTGTCCCCAAAATGGTAGGCTTGTTGAGTCGAAAAACTGGCCACTCTCACCCATACAAATCAAAGGACAACCCCTTGTGACTTACAGTTAATAATACACTCAGGATTAAGACTATGTTGACTATGTCATCCTGTTGAAATAGAAACCTAACTAGTCAACAGTATTACATCTAGTTGTCACTATTTCATGGTCCAATTTTATGCAAACTCATTACATAGGATACCTCCACTCTCATGTCATCTACATAACGCATTGGATCATTGCATTTGTATCAAATATAAAGTAGGTCGTATCCAAAGTGTCACCAGGATAAGGTACCCAGCCTTATCCCTATACTATAGACACTTTAGGCTGTATCTTGGACATTGATTTCTGTATGTCTCCACATGTAATTTAAGACTCATCAGACAGCCTAGGATGTTAAGTTTATTAGATCTAGGGTTATTAAGACAAAATGGAATATAACACAATCAATAACATTTATTGAAATAACATCCACAACTCTTTATTGATGATGGTCAGTTATTTACATTTACTATCTGCGAGTTTTAGGGCATAAAACCCAACAAACTCCCACTTTAACTAAAACTCTTGTCAGTGGTATATACATAATATCACTATCTAAAATAAAAAGGAATGGTAAATAAATACAATAAACAAGGGAATCCATATTCCCATTACATATCTCCCACTTGCCCTAGATTATACAATGTACATGTCTCGCATACCTAGATTCTCTAGATGACTCTCAAACATTTTAGCTAAGAGAGTTTTTGTAAAAGGATAAACAATGTTATGCTCTAAAGCGATCTTTGTGACGATCACACCTCCTTATTACACAATCTTCCGTATCAGGTGGTATTTCCTCTCAATATGTTTTCCTCGTTTGTGGTTGCGAGACTCTTGTGAGTGGGCTACTACCCCACTGTTGTCACAGTATAAGGTGGTAGGTAAGTTCATGTTTAGAACCACTTCCAAATCACTTAGGAACTTCTTCAGCCAAACTGCTTCATTTGTTGCTTCACAAGCAACTACATATTCAGTCTCTATAATGGAGTCTGCAATGCATCCTTACTTGATGATATACCATGCTACAACTTTCCTGTTTAGGGTAAGCACTGATCTTGACGTGGATTTCCTAGAATGATTGTCAGTTTGGAAATTAGAGTCAGTGTATCCCATAAGGATCAAATCCTTAGACCAATACACCAGCTTGTAGTCTCTCGTTCTCCTAAAATACTTGAGAATATTCTTAACCACAGTTCAGTTGTGGGGATTGGACTGGTACCTACTGACTATTCCTACTGCATAATAAATGTCTGGCCCAGTGCAGAGCATAACATACATTAAGCTGCCCATAGTTGAGGCATAGGGAATACTTATCGTAAACTCAACTTCTTAAGGTGTCTTAGGACACCGTTCCTTAGACAAGCTAACCCTATTCCTGAAAGTTAATAAACTTCTTAGAGTTCAACATTGAATATTGAGTCAATATTTTGTCGATATAAATTGCTTAAGACAGAGTCAGCATTTTGTTCTTGCGATCCCTAATAATTTGGATCTCAAATACATACTCCTCTCCAAAATCTTTCATTTGGAATTTGGCTATCATATATTTCTTAATATTAGTAAGGTACCCTACATCATTCCCAATGAGTAGGATATCATCCACATAAAGTACTAAGAAAGCTACTTTACTGTTGATGATTTTCTTGTAGACACAAGGTTCATCAACCAAAAGATCTTCGTAATATCATATCTAATGTTTCAAGATCTGCACGTCTATTTCAACCCATAAATGGATCGATTTAGCTTGCAAACTTTTTGCTCCTAATCTTGGCCTACGAACCCCTTGGACCGAGACAAAAAGATGTTCTTTTCAAGATTGCCATTTAGAAAGGTAGTCTTGACATCCATTTTCCATATCTCATAGTCATAATATATGGATATGGGTAAGAGAATTCTTATATACTTAAGCATAGCAACAGGGAAAAAAGTTTCCTCATAGTTAACCCCTTCCTTCTAGGTATAACCTTTTGCTCCAAGTCTAACTTTGAAGGTCTATACCTTCCTAGTAACCTCTCTTTTTTTTTTTTTTTATAGATCCATTTACACCCTATGGGTTTAACCTCTTCAGATATATCTACAAGTTTCCATACTGAATTGAAGTACATAGACTCCATCTCAAGGTCCATGGCTTTGAAGGGAAATCCATTGAAGATTTCTGTAGCAGAAAGCGGGGATCGTCCTAATTTTTATTTTTTCACAAAATTTACAGAATTACAGAAAAAAGAAGAGAAGAATATGCATTATAAATTAATTTAAAGCATGCTAATTTCTAAAAAAAAAAAAAAGGAGAGGAAAAATATTCATGCCTTTAAAGAACACTTTTTTCAAGAACTCCCTCAAATAGATCTCTTTGTCTAAAAAGGACACCACCAAAGGGAGTCCCTTGTGTTCTCCTTAAGGATTGATATTGGTAGAAGGTGTGGGCTTTGCCTTAGGGTTTTGGAAGAGGGAAGAAGATAGAGAGGGAGGAGAACTCTTATTCTTTGTACACCTTTTTTTTTTTTTTTTTTTGACAGAGTTTTTCCAAAGAACCAAATATCAAATCCACTTTTTGTGGAAGAAGACAACCCTAACTCTCTGCACGTAAAAAGATGAGAGAAAAATCAACCCTCCCTTTAATTAAATTAAAAATAATTAAATTAAATTAATAATAGTATATAATAACTACTTTATTATAGATAAGTATACTGCACGTTATATCAAATATAACATATAATCTATAGTTTTATATTATATCGAATATAATATAACCTATAGTTTCATTTTTTCTCATTAATGCATGGAATTTAATAAAAATCATATTTATATTAAATTCAATTATGAATCTCATTCACATAATTAGTATTTGAACCATATTCAAATATTTAATTTTTTAGAATAGATAGTATTATTATAAAACAATAAGGGGGATACCACAGTCCGGGATCAAGGCATGAAAGCAACAAAGCACAAGCAAAGATAGGACAATAATACACAAACAAAGCCAACAAGATAATACCAAAACATAACCAAACATAAAAGCAAAAAAAATCAAAACCACCAAGGAGAAAGCCAGAGAAAAGAAACCAAAACCCCACAACTAGGGACAACAACAAAACAGAGAGCAAACAGCAAGTATGATGCGTTATTTTATGAGGTTGAATTATGGATGAAATGTGATGATGAAAATGTGTTGAGTAATCAAGTTTTCTCAGTGGAATCCAAGTGTAAACCCACTGAGTTTCCTGGTAAGTCCAGGGTCGAACTCAGGGACTTGGAAAGCAATATGCGGTGGTAATTTTCAGAAGACTTTATGGTAACCGGTGATTCAAATAGTTGTTTGGTTTGTTGTTTGCTGTGATGAAAAATAAACAAATGCGGCGGAGTTTCGAAAAGAGTTGATAAAATGGAAGATGCAATTAGTATGCGGTGAACGGGTTGAGAAGGGTTTTGGCTAACACTTCCTAGGATGCGTTCTTGCTATGCGATCATGCAACATACATACAATAGTAAACTATCTCTCGATGCGAACGCTACGGCTTCTGATGCTAGAACGCATGCGATATATGTGTTAAGTCCATAGGACCTACACATAAGCCTCTATTCTTATTTATGCGATGACAAAATGACACACACACAAACAAGGCGACCACATAATATCATACCTATCTCTAGGATGCATGCGATGCAGGTTAACAAACAGAGTTTATCTCTAAGTCCCTATCTTTTGTTTATGCAGTTCTAATCTTGCTCTCTCGAGACTTGATTCTACCCTAGCTCTCTCAAGTCTTAGGTTCTTTCTTTAGACTCTCTCTCGAGTAGCTCTAAAGGTATGTTGGGCAGAGCATAAAACAAGATAATCGCAAGTAATGAAGATCCTAGGTCATGTTAGCTTAGTTCTTCTCAACCCATTCGATAAGTTTCGCTACTCATGCATGCTAAGAGAATGAACAGGTGTAGATAAAGAAATTCCATTGTATAAATATAAAGTTGAAGTACAAAATAAAAATACAAGAAGAGAATAAAGAGCCTGGTAGCAATCTCTTGCTTCCCAGGCTTGTACACTGTCTTTTCTACTCGTGTTCAAAAGACAATCTCGCTCTCGCGAAAGTGGCCAGCTCTCTACTTTATACGCCTCCGAGTTCTCTCTTGAGTTGCCCTAAGCGATCTTCTGGCGTCTCGGCTCTTCTCTTGCTCCGTATTAAAAATAAAAGAAAACTATGGACAAGGATGAAACTATGAACAAAAAGAATCGAACTTGCTAAACTGCTAAACCCCTTTTCTGAAGGATGCCTTCGGTATTTATAGAGCTTTGGGGTGAAGGGCGGCTTCTCTCTTATGATTGCACAGATGAGATGACTTTAATTCTCTGACTGGTGCGCCGAATATTTGTCCCCGAAAAGCTGAGTGTACTTGTTATCGTTAGTGGCTTCTCAACATAATTCGGATTCGACCATCATCAGCTTTCTATCCCATCGTGATTAATTATGCCTTTCACCCAGATGCACCCACCAAGTTGCGCTGGCTCTATGCCGCAATCCTTCTTGAGCAAATGTATGCGAACACAAATCACTGCAAAGCCTTATGATAATGTTGTGCTCGTCTGTTGATTTCTTGTGATCGCGCTTTTCGCCTTGCATCAACGCATGTTCTGTATAAAAAATACAAAAAGTAACTATTTCTATGCGATGAACGTATGCGACCGCAATGTTATGAACTTAATGCTTTTTGGACGCAATCTAACATATTTTATCAATGCAATCCAGCATTGTTTAAGAACTTAGCACTGTAATAACGTGCATTTTTGCCCGTTATTACACCCCCAAATTTAAACAATGTTTGTCCTCAAGCATAAGCTAAAGACTTCTTTAGAAAGTCAACCGCAATTCTCTTTCCCTAGATTTCTCAAGGATACTTCTTTCAAATCTTATACACCAAAATTTGCTTAAATCTTATTCAAATCTATTCTTAAAATATTTCTAAGACCTAGGGACAGCAAGTTTAACCTTCAAAAGGACTTTTACTAACTTCCAGGACATCGTATGATTTATTTCACAAAAAAAATTTCACTGGGGTGAAATGATTTTTTTTATCCTTGCATATTTTTGACATGGTTATTTTTTTTTTACCTTGTGCTGATTCAAGTGCTTCATCTTCGTTTTGGCTTGCCCCCACATGTGTCATGCGGACATCCAACTACGAGCAAGATGCTCTTTCTCAGACTAAACTTATACCTACTTGGCAGCGGAGTTACGGTCATTTATTTATGCGTCGATCCTGGCGACTTACTTTCGTTTTGGTTGCCCCCACATGTTGCATGCGAACATCCAACTACGGGTAAGTGCCTTTCAACAACTAACTCTTATCAATGGGTTTCCCCATTGCCGTTGACAGTGGATTTGTATTCTCAAATTTCTTTCATCACTTTTTTTTTTTAGATTAAAAGCTAAAAATAGCAAAGGTCGAAAATAAAATACCAACTTCACCCCCAATAATTTAAAAATGCGCCGCAAATGTCACTTCATGCCAAAGATTGAAAGAGAAGTCAATGACGATGTTCTTAGAGGATAACGTAAAGAGAGTTTGAAAAGAAAGCTAAAGCAGATCTCTAACTTCTAGAAATATTTCATAAAGTGACTTTTCTCAAGATTAAGTTGATTCTAGTATATATGAAAAAAAATTAGAAGCATATGTTTCATCATTGTAAATCATAATTGGCAAAGAGACAGCATGCGGTGACTTTACTAAATTTATTAGTGTTAAATGATTGCGGTAATCAAAGAGGATGCGGTGAATAAAACTTTTAAATTAAAATGCGATGCGATAGTGTAAATTTGGAATAAAGTCAAGGAAGAATACAACCCCCAAATTTGCGCTTGTCGCTCGCATTGTTTTGTTGTAGCATCCTTCTTTGCCAGCGATTTTCTTTCTATTTAGATTGCAGTGACGGAATAAGATAAGTTGCTTCATCGTGTGGTGCCTCCGCAAGTTGTTCGCCTCGATCGTTGCAGAAAAACAGTGAGAGGGTCAAATTTAATATTAAATAATTTTTTTTTTACCACAATCGTTCAGGCACGATTGCCATCTGCCCCCCGCCTCCCCCTTTTAATAGAGTAGAATAGATAAAGAATTGAAAAGATAATAGTGAAATGAAAATTCTGAGTAGTGAGAAAAATTGAAGATTTCATGATTCCCATAAACTTGCGTCCCTTATGAATTTCGATCGCCTGATAGTGTAGACGACCGACTTTACTTCTTTCTTATTCAAAGTCTTCTCTTAGTTCTACGGAGTCGACTTGTGATGCCAACCTTTCTTTTCTGTTAGTGTACTTTGTAGCTCGCTGCCATTCATTCGTTAGTACTTGTGAATATGCTGGTCCATTACACTTCATTCGATAATTCGACCGCATCCGATGCAGAAATACTTCTCTAACTATGATATGGTTCGGACCAACAGGACATTAATTTTCCAGGGAAGAGCCATAATCGTGAGTTGAATAGTAAGACCTCTGCCCGACTTGGAGGTTTCTTTCCGCATATATGTTTGTCGTGCCAGTGCTTTTGCGCACTCCTTATAAATCTTTGCGTTCTCATATGTGTTGTTCCTCCATTCCTCCAGCTCGACCAATTGAAGTTTTCTCGCTTCTCCTGCTTTCCTCAAGTCAAAGTTTAGCTTCTTTACCACCCACAGTGTTTTGTATTCCAGCTCCAGAGGCAAATGGCACGCCTTACCAAATACCAATGCATATGGGGACATACCTATGGGTGTCTTAAATGCAGTCTGGTATGCCTACAACGCATCGTCAAGCTTTGTTGCCCAATCCTTTTGCGAAGGCCTTACTACCTTCTCAAGTATCAGCTTGATCTCTCGATTGGACACTTTGGCCTAACCATTCATTTGCAGATGGTATGCGGTGGCCACTTTGTGGAGAATGTTATATTTGTGCAGCAGTTCCTTGACAGTATGATTGACAAAGTGAGACCCTTCATCACTTATTATGGCACGTGGAGTGCCAAAACGAGTGAAAATGTTTTTCTTCAGAAATTGAGAGACTACCGCCGCATCACTTGCAGCGCATGCCACTGTCTCTACCCACTTGGATACATAGTCAACGGCTAACAAAATATAATTTTTACCATTTGATGGAGGGAATGGTACCATGAAGTCAATATCCCATACGTAGAACAACTCAAGCTCCAAGATGATGTTCATAGGCATTGCATGTTTCCATAAAATGTTACCTGTACATTGGCACCGATCACACTTCATCACGTAGACAGCTGCATCCTTAAACAATGTTGGCCAAAAGAATCCACTCTGTAAAACCTTAGCTGCAGTGCGTTGTCCTCCAAAAGTGCCCACCATATGGTGAGTCATGACATTGCGATAATATGCATTGTTGAGCAGCATTTGGTACGCATAGTCGCAGAATTTGGTCTGGCCCCCTTTTATATAGATTCAGCTCGTCCCAGAAATATGATCTGCATTCTACTTGAGCCTCCTCTTCTGGTGGTCAGTATAATCCTTTGGAAATTTCTTGCAAACCAGATAGTTGACTATGTCAGCGTACCATGGCAATTCTTCAATATGGAACAGCTGCTCATCTGGGAACACCACACTCACCTCTGACTCATTGCGGTCAACCTCAAGGTTTTCCAATCTGAACAAGTGATCCGCAACTTGGTTCTTCGTCCCCTTACAATCAATTATTTCTATGTCAAATTCCTGGAGGAGGAGAACCCATCTGATCAACCTTGGCTTAGCATTCTTCTTTGTCATTAAATACTTTTATTGCCAAATGATCAGTGCGGATGAGTACCTTTGTTCCCAATAGATATGCTCTAAATTTTTCTACCGCAAAAATTACTGCAAGTAGCTCATTTTCTGTGGTGGTGTAATTAGTCTGAGCAGGATTCAGCTCTTACTCGCATATGCGATGGGATGTAAGATTGTCTTTCTCTTTGGTGCCAGAGCTACTCTCATCGCATATCCGCTTGCATCGCACATTAATTCGAAAGGAAGTGTTCAATCTAGTGCGATTAACACGGGCGCGGTTGTCAGTGCATCCTTCAAAATCCTAAATGCGTTGAGGCAATTATTGTCAAAATCAAATTTTCTGTTAGCCTCCATCAACGCACTCAGCAGTCGTGCTATTTTTGAAAAGTCTTTGACAAAGCATCTGTAGAATCCAGCATGCCCCAAGAAACTTCTTACAACCTTCACAACACTTGTTGGATGTGGGAGTTTTTCAATTGCTTCTATTTTTGCTTTATCCACCTCCAACCCATCCCAAGAAACCTTGTGCCCTAACACGATGCCCTCCTTTACCATAAAATGGAATTTTTCCCAGTTAAGAACAAGATTCGTCTCCTCGCATGTTTTCAGTATCTTCTCCATGTTGGTAAGACAAACTTCATATGTGTTCCCATAGACAGAGAAGTCGTCCATGAAGATTTCAACAGAGTCCTCAAGATAGTCTGAAAAGATGGCCATCATGCATCTTTGGAATGTGCTCGGCACATTGCAGAGGCCGAACGACATGCGGCGAAAAGCAAAAGTCCCATATGGGCAGGTGAATGTGGTCTTGTCCTAATCTTCTGGAGCAATCATAATCTGGTTATACCCAGCATAGCCATCTAGAAAGCAGTAAAAGTGATTTCCGGCTAGACGATTGTAACGTAAAATTTAATCCTATGTCACACAAAACATGGATGATTATAACACAAGTTTATAATTCGCGCCATAAACTTGACAGGCATATAATGATGCAATGATTCTAAATAAGCATATGGACAGTGATGAATGATGGACCATACAAGCTCATGCTGCCATAAACTTGATGACTTGAAAGATGGAAATGGAATGTGGATGTTGTGTTGTGCTTATTCAGACTTTATGCGATACTACTTCTAGATGTATGCGTTATTAATGGAATGCTTGTTGTATGCTATGCGTTGTCATAAGTTTCTTTACATTGAAACCAAGTATAATTCCACTGCAAGTTTCTCGGAGTTATCCGAGGTCGAACATAGGGATAGCTTAGTTAATGCGTTGCGTTCGTGATATATACGACCGGGGGTTTTTCAATTAATAAAAAGAATGTGTGTGTACAAGTATTTAAAATTGCGGTAAAGTAAAATATTGCGGTAAAGTAAAGTTTCGATAATAAAATAAAGTGTGATAAAAGTAAACCTAAGTTATTATGATACAAGATACAGGATACTGATACATGATACTGAGTTTGAGACTGACTGTGAAGATTATACAAAGGGTCGTGTTATGCGGTGGCAAGTCTTTATGTATGAAACAGAAATAGAAAAGATAACTAGTATAAACATCGCAAGTTCATTAATTGCGTTAAAGACATAATTACAGTTCCGTTTTCCCTTGGCGTACACCTCTCGGTGATCGGCCGTGTTCCCACATCTCTGTGGTGAAATAGGGATGAACGGAATGAACGCAAGGTTACTTCCATCTCTGGAAGTACTTCTCGCTTTAGTTAACGTATTCTTCCAACCTTCTCTCAACAGGAGGAATGGAATCTTCACTTCTGCTCTCACAGGTGAAGATGTCGTCTAGCATGCTTTAGCTAAACATGTTTATTTCCTTAACACAGATTAATTTACTTGTTAGATTCATGCTAATTACCAAGGGATTAAGAAAACATCATGGAGAAAGCGATTAATGGAGGAACGAAAATAGACAGAAAGATGGATATGAAAATGATCATGACATTCAATACTAATATTTAGTGACTGATACATGGTGTGAATGATAGAGGTTAAGAAGATGATACAATTGATGATAAAGAGATAGAAAAAAATACAGAAGAGTGCCAACGTCTTGCCACAGATCTAGATGGTGGATTTTACTTGCCAGCGTATGGAATGAATGGAAAGAAGAGCTTCCCTCTCAGGTTTGCTCATCCGGTAGAAGTGACCTTGGTACAAAGCTTCAACGACGAGGATTGAAAGGATTTGCTCTGAGACTCACCTCTCAGCCTTGTCTCTTAAATCTTCCCGGATCTTCTCCGATCAGGCTCTTCAGACCAGTCTCTCTCTCAATATACAAATATCAAAATATGCACGTATTAAGTATATCTTCCAATTGAATTTCAGAGGCTATTTATAGGCTCAGCTTTGACTCTCTGTAGTGTGGACCCCACTTTATTATTATGGAAATTCCGAAAATGATGGAGTGAATATTGCTTCTGTTACGCGATCAATCCTGTCAGAAATGCACAACGGTCAGCTGTACACATGTCAAGATCCTCCGCAATTGTGTCGCTCTTTTGCATCTTCGATCTTTTGCCAACATGCGGTGTTGTTTCTTATTACTGCATGCAGTTGAATTTGTGGTAATCGCTTAGCTCTTGATCGATTGTCATATGCGTCGTCATTGCGTTGTTCATCTATTCATTTCTGAATGATTGACGCAATGCGACGTAGATGCATTGTTCTTTTTATCTTGAGCCATGAATGCATGCGTTGACTTGATTTCCTGCAAAACAGACTTGAAATATTCTCTTCTACCATCGTAATGGTGTCAGTGGGTGTATTGATGAAAATTATAATTCTTGCATTTCTTAGCTATTTTCTCTACAATTGATGCAACTTTCCTTTCTTTTGGCCACAATATCTAAATAAAGCTGTATAAATAACTTGTATTTCTACAAGTTATCAACGATCTAGCATTTGGTCAATGAACTGTAGAGGAAAATGATTTTTTTTATTGCCACATTCAGCTTGCGGTAGTTC
The DNA here is from genome assembly GCF_009727055.1 of Benincasa hispida. NCBI lineage: Eukaryota > Viridiplantae > Streptophyta > Magnoliopsida > Cucurbitales > Cucurbitaceae > Benincasa > Benincasa hispida. The sequence continues at coordinate 55,091,172 of NC_052357.1, forward strand.
ATGCAAATACGCCACCCAGTGACGGTTCTTTACGGTATGAGCTAATTACTTTCATTCGGAACTACCGTCATGCCACCCTTTTTTGGCACACGCTGCACGGGTTGACCAACGTGCTATCTGCTATCGGATAAATAATGCCTGCATCTAACCACTTAATGATCTCCTTTTTAACGACCTCTTTCATCGTAGGGTTGAGTCTGTGCTGATGTTCAATCGTTGCCTTGTGGTTTTCTTCAAGACGAATTCGGTGCATATAGTATGTTGGGCTAATTCCTCGAATGTTGGCGAGCGTCCAACCGATTGCTCGCACATGTGTCCTCAGAATGCTCATCAACGCATTCTTCTGGTCTTTATTAGGTCTGTCTCTTATACACATCTAGATGTGTATAAGAGACAGACATTTAACTGCTTAAAGATTGACAGAGGCATCAAGTTGATGCTAGCTCCAAGGTCACACAAGGCTTGCCCGATGTACAGTCCTCCAATAGAGCAAGGTATAGTAAAGCTCCCAGGATCTGTCTCTTATACACATCTAGATGTGTATAAGAGACAGAGCTTAAGTTGCCCCACATTTAACTGCTTAAAGATTGACAGAGGCATCAAGTTGATGCTAGCTCCAAGGTCACACAAGGCTTGCCCGATGTACAGTCCTCCAATAGAGCAAGGTATAGTAAAGCTCCCAGGATCGCTCATCTTCGATGGAATTATTGATTTTGAACTCTGCATTAAAGCCACCGTGGCAGACTTACCAGTACCCCTCTTCTTGGTTACCATTTCCTTCAGAAACTTCGCATATGCAGGCATCTCCTCAATCGCTTCACTTAATAGAATATTAATATGTAATTGTTTCAACATAGACAGGAAGCGTTGGTACTGTACCTCGTCATTCTTTTTCTTTCTGAGTCTCTGCCGGAAAGGTGGTAATTGCACTCTCATGGTCCCCTTCTCTGTTGGCTTTGAGGTGGACGCAACTTCTGGCTCTATTGCTTCTTTTTCTCCTTCTTCTCCTTGTGTCACCACAATATCAGGTTACAACGCATGTTCTATCCCATAATTTGGATTCGACCGTCATCAGCTTCCTGTCCCATCGTGATTAATTATGCCTTTCACCCAAATGCGCCCACCAAGTTGCGCCGGCTCTATGCGACAATCCTTTTTTAGCAGATGTATGCGAACATAAATCACCGCAAAGCCTTGCTATAATGCTGCGCTCGTCCGTTGATTTCTTGTGATCTCTCTTTTCGCCTTTCGTCAACGCATGTTCTGTATAAAAATACAAAAATTAACTGTTTCTATGCGATGAATGCATGCGACTGCAATGTTATAAACTTAATGCTTTTTGGACGCAAACGAACATATTTTATCAATGCAAGCCAGCATTGTTTAAGAACTTAGCACTGTAATAACGTGCATTTCTGCCCGTTATCACACCCCCAAATTTAAAGAATGCTTGTCCTCAAGCATAAGCTAAAGACTTCCTTTAGCAAGTCGACCACAATTCTCTTTCCCTAGATTTCTCAAGGATACTTCCTTCAAATCTTATACACCAAAATTTTCTTAAGTCTTATTCAAGTCTCTTCTTAAAATATTTCTAAGACCTAGGGACTGCAAGTTTAACCTTCAAAAGGACTTTTACTAACTTCCAGGACATCGTATGATTTATTTCACAAAAACTTTTTCACTGGGGTGTTAAATGATTTTTTTTATCCTTGCATATTTTTGACATGGTTATTTTTTTTCTGACCTTGTGCTGATTCAAGTGTCTCACCTTCGTTTTGGCTTGCCTCTACATGTGTCATACGAACATCCAACTACGAGCAAGGCGCTCTTTCTCAGACTAAACTCATACCTACTTGGCAGCGGAGTTGCGGTCATTTATTTATGCGTTGATCCTGGTGACTTACTTTCGTTTTCGCTTATCCCCACGTGTGTCATGCAGACATCCAACTACGGGTAAGTTCCTTTCACAATTTAACTCTTATCAATATGAGATTCCCCATTGTGTTGACAGTGGTGTTGTTATTATCAAAGTTTTCTTTCATTTTCTTTTTTTTTTTTTTTTTAGATAAAGCTAAAAATAGCAAGTTCGAAAAATAATACCTCACTCCCAAATTTAAAATGTGGCAATGTTCTCATTGCCAAAAGATTGAAAGAAGTCATGCGATGTTCTTAGGAAGCTACGTAAAGAGAGTTTGAAAGAAAGCTAGCAGATCTCTAACTTCTATAAATATTTCATGAAGTGACTTTTCTAAGATTAAGTTGATTCTAGTATATATGAAAAAATAGAAACATGCCACGCTCACCCATACAAATCAAAAGACTGCCTTCATGAGCAGGAGTTCACAACTCACTCAGGATTCAGGTCATGTCACCTATGGTCATCCTCGTGAAATGTAAGTCTCTATTATTAACGACGTTATATAAAAAGACTAATCATTTCGTGGTTCGGTCTTATATGAACTCTTTTGTATAGGATACCCCCGTTCACATGTCTTGACATGAATGATCAGGATCAGATTATTTGTAGCACCTTACAACATTTGTAACACCTACAAAGCAGGCCATATTTGTAGTGTCACAAGGATAAGGTACCCAGGCTTATCCATCTACTACAAACCATTTATGTTATTATTTAAACAAGATCCACTTGTATGTCTCTACATACTTATTTTAGTTACATAAAACAACCTAGGATCTTAGTTTATTGGATTGAATATATGCTTATAAAATAACACTTATTTTATTAACAACAATATGTTTATACAAAGTTTACAAATTACGAGATTACAAGGAGATTTAGGACACCAATCCCAGTAAGCTTTGACCTATTGGTCATTATCTACGCCTTTCATTGCCTGTTTATAGGACAATGGATCCTCAATGCCATCATTTGGTATGAAAACCTGAGTTTTAGTTAAACCCAAGTAACAGTCAGGTTGTGATGTAACCCTCCCACTATGTCGAGGCACTCTCCACGATTAAGAAGAACGAGACTGACCTGAAGTGTTGCCTTTCTCATTATCTCTTAATGAAGGACCAGCTGCATCAACAACCCTTGTTGATTCTTCAATAGCTTCATTTAATACTAATTTGCTCCGTGGTTTATGATCTCTCATGTGGTCTTCCTAAAAAAATGTAGCATTTTTCAATATAAACACCTTGTTTTCTTAAGCATCGTAGTACCACCTCTCATTTCCTTAGGGTAACCAATAAATTGGCATAATCTTGAACCAGGTTTCAACTTCTTAGGATTTTTCATTAGCACGTGTGCAGGGCAACCCTAGATTCAGAAGTAACGTAAACTAGGTTTATGCCCCTTTCATAACTCGAAATTCGTTTCAGATGCACTCTTTGAAGGAACATTATTCAAGATATGAACTACGGTCTCTACTGCATACCTCTAAAACGAGCTAGGCAATTGAGCATAGCTTATCATAGAACAAACCATGTCAAACAATGTTCTATTTCTCATTTCTGATACATCATTTTGTTGAGGTGTACTAATGCGTTATTTTATGCGGTGATATAATGAAAGAAGTTGCGGTGATGGAAAATGCGTTGTGCAACAAGTTTTCTCAACAGAATCCAAGTATAAATCCTACTGAGTTTCCTGGTAAGTCCAGGGTCGAACTCAGAGACTAAGAAAAATAATATGTGGTGATAGTTTTTAAGATAACTTTGCGGTAACTAATAAATCAAAGAGTGTTGGGTTGTTGTTTACGGTGTAGAAAGTATGCGGTGGAGTTAAGAAAAGAGTTAATAGTACGGAAGATGCGATGAGTATATGAAGAACGGATTGAGAAGGGGTTTAGCTCACACTTCCTAGGATTGCGTTCATGTTATGCGATCATGCAACACACATACAATAGCAAATCATCTCTCAACGCAAATGCTACAGCTTCTAGTTTTAGAATGCATGCGATATATGTGATAAGTCTATAGGACCTACACATAAGCCTCTATTCTTGTCTATGCGATAACGAATGATACACACACAAACAAGGCGATTGCATAATAGATCTGCCCCGATTTGATCAATAATGGGATTCTTGGCTAGAAGATAGCATCCCGTACTAAGAGAAGGTCCCTTAGTCTACCCGAAGGAAAGTCAAGAGATCATAACCTATCTCTAGGGTGCATGCGATGCATGTTGGCAAACAGAGCTTATCTCGCTTATGCAGATCTAATCTTGCTCTCTCTCATCTAGATTCTAACCTAGCTCTCTCAAGTCTTAGGTTCTTTCTTTAGACTCTCTCTCGAGTAGCTCTAAAGGGGTGTTGGGCGCAACATAAGACAAGATGATCGCATACAATTAAGATCCTAGGTCATGTTAGCTAAGTTCTTCTCAACCTATTTGATAGATTTAGCTACTCATCGTGCTTTTAAGAGAGTGAACAGATGTAGATAAGTAAGTTCCATTTTATAGATATGTAATTGAAATATAGAATAACAATACGGAATAAGAATAAAGAGTCTGGTAGCAATCTCTTGCTTCCCAAGGCTTTTACACTATTCTTCTATACTCTGCTCAAAAGATAATCTCGCTCTCGCGAGAATTGGTCCTCTCTCTGTTTTTCCACGCCTTCTGGGTTCTCTCTCGAGCTGTCCAGAGCGATCTTCCAGCATCTCTTCCCTTCTCTCGCTCCGCCTTCTAAGTAGAAGAAAACGTATGAACAAGGCTACTTCTATCTAAGGGAAAATTATCTAACTGTCGAACTCGACGAACTAACACACTAACTTCTTTACTGAAGGTTGCCTCTGGTATTTATAGAGCTTCGGGGTGAAAGGCTTCTTCTTTCTAATGATTGCACTGTTGGGATGGTATTAATTATCTATCTGATGCGCCAAATATTTTTCACCAAAAAGTTGAGTGTACTTGCTATAGTAATTCGTTAACGACTTGTCAACTTAATTCGAAATCAATCGTCATCAGCTTTCTGTCCCATCGTGATTTATTACGCTTTTCACCCAGGTGCACCTACCAAGTTGTGTCGGATCTATGCGGCAACCTTCTTGAGCAAATATTTGCGAGCACAAATCACCGCATATCCTTACGGTAATGCAATCTTTTTATGCGCTCGGCCATTGATTTCTTGTGATCGCATTTTTCGCCTTGTGTCAATGTATATTCTGCACAAAAATACATAAGTTAACTATTTTCCTACGATGGACGTATGCAACTGCAATATTGTGAACTTAATGTTTTTTGGACGCAATCTAGTATATTTTTATCAACACAACCCTACATTGTTTTATAACTTAGTACTGTAATAACGTGCATTTCTGCCCATTATCATGTACCAAGAGCTGAAATATGGAATTGGATTCCATGTTCTATCATATAGTTTATGAATTCTAAATTCATGTACTCTCCACCCCGACTTGATCGAAATGCTTTAATTGTTTTCCCTAACAAGTTTTCAAGTTCAGCCTTATACTCCTTGAACTTTTCAAGGGCTTCAGGTTTATGTTCCATTAGATATAAGTAACTATACCTCGAATAATCATCTATGAAAGAGATAAAGTATTCGTACCCTCCTCGGGCTTTTACATTCATTGAATCACAAAGGTCTGAATGTATGAGCTCTAAAGGCTCTTTGGCTCTATAACATTTTCCAATAAAATGTCTTTTAGTCATTTTTCCTTCAAGACAGGATTCATATGGAGGTAATGAATCATCTTCTAACTCTCTTAGAAGTCCTTTCTTTACCAGTCTCCTAATCCTATTGAGATTTATATGACCTAATCTCAAATGCCAAAGATATATATTATTATTACTTGAAGAAATTCTTTGCCTTTTAGTTTGAGTATTTGCGGTTTTAAACATCTCATGATTTAAAAGTGTTTTTGATTCAGTTGGTCTTAACACATGTAAGTTGTTTTATAGTCAACTAGTCACACCATTTTTCATAATGAATGCTTCATTAAATGAAAAAGAAATAGAATATGATTGTTCAATTAAACAAGAAATAGATACAACGTTCCTCTTAATTTTGGGAATTGTATACAAATTATCTAAAATTAAGTATCTATTTCTAAAAAAAAAAAATTTAGCAACTCTCACTGCACGAGCTGAAATGGCATCTCCCATTCCAACCTTGAGCGTCATTTCATCCTCCTCGAGCATCTGGAAGGAACTAATTTCCTGTAAAGAAGAACAAATATGATTAGTGGTTTCCAAATCAAGTACCCAGTCATTATGGTCATTTTTCACAAAACATGTTTTTAGAACCAATAAATCATATTTACCCTCCTTTTCTTTCTTCTTCTCGACAAGGTACTTTGGGAAATTGCATTTCCAGTGACCATCCACATTGCAGTGGAAGCACTTGTCCTTGTCGACCCCTTTGCTTTGGCCTTGCCTTTCCCAGTAGCGGAGTCTTCCCCTTCCCTTCTTTCTTTTTCTGGATCTTCTTAGAACCAGAAGATGAGGGAACAAACTTAGTTCCAGAGGATGAACCCTTGTGGAACTTCTTAGAATTAGTAAAATTTTCCGCTTCTTCTATTGGTCCCTTACATTTCATAAGAGATTGATTTGTAACTCATTCAGGAGGATAGTCATGGTGTACTCTATTTTTTTCATAACCGCATTGTTGTGGAATTAGAGGAAACTCTTCAGAAGAGATTGCAAAATAAAGGACACTTGGCTCTACTCGTCGATGACCATGCCATTCATCTTGGCAACATTGAAGTGGACCATCAGATCAAGAACATGTTCTATAACTGATTGGTCTTCCTTTATACGTGCATTATAAACGTACTTGAGAGCCTCATGCCAGATCTGAGAGGATAGTTGTCCAAACATCTCCCAGAGGGACTCCATGATCTGACGTGCAGTGATTATGGCCTCATGTTTCTTAGTAAGGATGTTAGACAGACTTGCTAAGATATAGACTCGGGCCTTGTCATTGGCCTTTTTCCAGTGGTTATAAGCATCCCTTACCATTTGGGATGCATTACAAGTGGGGATATGAGAACATTCCTCCATTAAGATGAACCATAGATCATTTATAACTAGAATCATATTCAAATTAGATTTCCACGTCACATAATTTTCATCGGTTAGTTTTTTGTTCTTAAGTAAAGAAATTATTATGAAAGACATGCTGAAACGAATAACAAACAATTTACTATATTAGTTATATTTGTCTTAACCCATTATACAAAAGCAAGTATCTAATCAATTCAGCAAAAGCAGACAGTCACAGAACCTTAATTAAACTTATTGATTTAGTTTTTGCAACAATACTTCAAAATTTTAGAGGAACAACCACCAAAAGGGGCTCAGCTACTCCTCCCCTGAATTGAGACAATATCAACAAATTATTAATTCCAAAATAACTCTTATTCCTATAGTTCTTAGCTACCATTTTTCAGTCAAGGATTCATTAACTAGCTTAATTCATCCTGTAAGTATGACCCTCTCGAGGTACGCTTCAACAGGCTACCATAAGAAAAGACAACTGTTGAAGATTAACCTAGGAAACCCTATCTATTACTGGAGTTTGCATTATTCTGAATCCTATGATCAGGCCCTCCGAAGGGATGATCGCTCCAGGACGACACGCAAGTGAACCATAGGAATCTCACGGTACAATCTAATCAAGGAGACCATAGAATACGTTGACATGCGTCTTTCTCTCTCTTACTATGAATACTTTTCCTCTTCACCTTGGTATTGACCCATGCAAACACTTTTCAAATGGAGGTTGCACCTAAGGCGACACGAAGCGAGCATGGATCTAACGGTGTGAACTCTTAGGGACGTGAGAGCTAAAAATTGATATATCTCATATACCAATTTACTCTGACTAAAGTATTCTACTATTTTATGGTTTTATTATACTTAGTTAAATTTCGACTAATGAATCTATCTAAGTCTATGCCTATTATAACTCTTATATTAAGGTCTTTAATCTAATGTTCTAGGTGAATTAAATCATTTAATTAACCTAGTGACATTGCATTCTAATAGAATTAAGGTTAATTCAACTCAAGTTTCGAGTCAGCTCCTAGGTAGAAGATGAAAGAAATCGGTTACGAGGATTTCCATGAGCAGCAGAATGATCTTTCCAAACTTCAATCGTGTATGAACTTTACAATTACAATCCCAAATTGAAGCATACGGTTATGCATAAAACAGAAATTACAACATGCTTTACTATAGATCAAGGACAAGAATCAACTAACCTTTATAGATTCATCTTCAAGTTCCTTGATCACGAACGCTCGATCATAGCAACACAGCAACACACAAACGTTCATCCAACACAACCGCGATGGAGCTAAGCGATTGTACTACAACGGAACCAAACGATCGTTTAGTCCTATGCGATAGAGCTAAACGATCGTTCAGCTCAGGAAACACTAAGCGATCGTGTACTTCTTCTCAACCCCAGGCGATGACACTAGACAATTACATCCAGGCATTATACGATCGGCCTTAGCAGCATATTGAGGTTGGACTGAGAGCAACCGGTTCGATCGGTTTACTCAAGGTTCAATCCGATTCAGCATCAAGTGGTTGTGGTTGGTCCGGTTCAGGCTTTGTTGGTCCGATTTAGACTCATCCAAACCAGTTTAAGGTATTTTGGGTTTGGTTTGGAGCGATTTAAAGATGGTTATGAAGTTGTTTGTAATAGTTAGCTATATATTTGCTTGTTTATGCCAAAATGAAAACAATAACAGTTAGTATTTAATTGTTTATGCATGGGATGTATGTGATAATTAAATAAATTCATATATATGCATATAGTATGCCATAGTAGATTTAAAACCCCACTGTAGAAAGCATGTTACATGCATTGACAGTATGTTATAATTGCTATAATATATAGTATGCATGTTAGGCTTATGTTTAATATAATAGTTATATTAGATACCTTTGTTGAATGTTGTAGATGTTAAACATGTCTAAATTTTGTAAGTTGTTATAAAATTGGTTAGACGTTTTAAATCCATAAAAAAGAACAGTTGCATGCTCACTTAGGTTAACAACTAATTTTAATCATTAAAATAGATTGTTTCCTTATAAAATACGGTTATAAACTCATATCGGTTCATAAACTTGTCTAAGGCTGGGGGTACTTAAGTTGACGGTTTACGGAACACCTCCTACCTGGGGATTATGACCAAACAATTGAGAGTTGTTAACTAATTTTATGAGCTTGTGTGAGCAATGTGAGGTAATAAAATGGTTTATCACCTAGACATTGTAGATTAAATCTAATTATAAGAGTTATATTTAGATAAACCACTTAGACTTAGGTTGTATGAAATTAGCCGTCATGCCTAAGTAAATTACCCAAAAATTTAGACCCAAACATTTAGAACACTTCAGTGGGAGATTAACAATATATTTGATATATAGTTATTAGCTCTCACGTCCTCAAGAGTTCACACCGTGAGATCCATGCTCGGCTTCTTGTCGATTTTACCTCGATTGCTCCATACGGAAAGTTTTTGCATGGGTCAATAACAAGGTGAATGAGGGAAGTGGTAGTAAGTAGGTGAAGGAAATATGTCAACATTGTCCTATGGTCTCCTCCATTAGTTTGAACCGTGAGATTCCTATGTTGCGTCTGTTGTTGTTTTTATGCGGTACTAGCTAGTCGTTAACCGCGACGATCTCTACGGAGGGTTGTAACATAGGATTCGGAACAACCCAGGCTTCAGTAAGATGAATAGGGTTTTATAGTTCCGTCTTGGATATTGTCTTCTCTCTCGAAGGCATATTCATACCTTCCTATAAGATCTAAAAATGGCGGGTCACACTTACAAGAATTACTAAGTGTTAGTAAAGATCTTGACTGAAAACGATAACCAAAAGAACTATTGGGATATGAGTTATTCTAGATAATAGTATTTGGTCAAGAACCGTCTTGCTTCTGTGAAGGAATTCTTGACTGCCCCACGGTAGCACTTGTTCTAAAACACTTAAGTATCGTTGCAAATATATAAAGATTTATTGGGTACTTTATTAGTTTTGCTAAAATGGATTTAGATGCATATTTAATAGAATTTGTTTAAAATATTTCAGCAATGTCGAACTCGATTATACAACTACTTGCTTTTGACAAATTTAACGGAGAGGGTTACTCGAATTGAAAATCAAATATCAATACAATATTAGTAGTAGATGACTTGAGGTTTGTGTTAATGGAGAAGTGTCCTCCAGTTCCCAGTTCAACGGCGACCCGAAATGTTCGGGATGTTTATGATAGGTGGGTAAGGGAGAACGAAAAATCTCGGGCTTATATCTTGGCAAGTATATTTGATGTACTCAATAAGAAACATGAGGTCATGCCCACAACTCCTGAGATCATGGCATCATTACAGGAGATGTTCGTCATCGTCTGTTAGACATGAAGCTATTAAATATGTGTATGTGACACGTACGAAGGATGGGACCAACGTGAGAGAACATATTCTCGACATAATGGTCCATTTTAACATCGCAGATGCTCATGGGGCGATGATAAACGAAACAAGTCAAGTGAGCATGATACTGGAATCTCTTCCTGAGAGCTATCTGCCATTCAGGACAAATGCTGTGATGAACAAAATCACTTATAACCTAACGACGTTGTTGAATGAATTGCAAACTTATCAATCGATGATGAAACTCAATGAAAAGGAAATGTTATTTCTAAACTGAAAAAGTTTTACAAAGGGTCTATGTCTGGTACAAAACCCGTTGATGATAAGAAAGCTGACCCTTCTTCTTTTTCTAAAGATAAAACCGTATAGATGAAAAAGAAAGGAAAAGGGAAAAAGAAAACCGCTGTGAAGAAAAACAAAAACAAAACTCCCAAGGAAAAATGTTTCCATTGTGGAGAGATTGGGCATTGGAAGCGTAATTGCCCAAAATATCTGGCTGAAAAGAAAGCAGAAAAGAATAAACAAGGTAAATATGATTTACTAGTTGTTAAAACATGTAAAGTGGAAAATTCTCACCTTACCTGGATATTAGATTCAAACGCTGTTAATCATGTTTGTACTTTTCTACACAAAACTAGTTCTTGGAGTAGACTTTCTGAATATGAGATGACTTTCAAGGTGGGCAGAGGAGTCATTTCAGCTGAAGCAGTGGGAGATGTGAAGTTGTTTTTTGGAGATTCTTTTATCTTACTCAAGAATGTGTTCTTTGTACCTAAAATGAAAAGGAATCTGAACTCCATTTCTTGTCTTTTAAAAAATATGTACAGTGTATCTTTTGAATATAATGAAGTGTTTATTTATTCAAGAGGTGTTCATATTTGTTTTGCTAGACTTGCAAATAACTTATACATATTACAACCAATGGAAGAAAAAGCTATTTTAAATATAGAATTGAATGATTGGTAAAAAACGGAAAATTTCTCCTAACGCCTATCTTTGGCACCTCAGGCTTGGTCACATTAATCTCAACAGGATTGAGAGATTGGTAGAAAACGGTCATCTAAATCAGTTAGAAGACAGTTCCCTACCTCCATGTGAATCATGTCTTGAGGAAAAAATGACAAAAAGATCTTTTTCTGACAAAGGTCTTCGTGCCAAAGAACCTCTTGAACTTATACATTCAGACCTTTGTAATCCAATGAATGTTAAAGCACGAGAAGGATATCGGTACTTCATCAGTTTTATTGATAATTACTCTCGATATGACTATATTTACTTAATCAGTCACAAGTCTGAAACTCTTGAAAAGTTCAAAGAATTTAAGGTTGAGACTGAAAAATCAGTTAAGTAAAAGAATTAAAACATTTTGATCTGATCGAGGTGGTGAGTATATGGATTTGAAATTCCAAAACTATCTAGTAGATCAAGGAATTCAATCCCAACTCAGAGCACCTGGAACACCACAACAAAACGGTGTTGCAGAAAGGAGAAATCAAGCCTTGTTGGACATGGTTCGGTCTATGATGAGTTATGCTTAATTACCTCAATTATTTTGGGGATATGCAGTACAGACTGTAGTTTATATTCTGAACGTTGTTCCATCCAAAAGTGTTTCAGAAACACCATATCAATTGTGGAAAGGACGCAAAGCAAGTTTACGTCATTTCTGCATCTGGGGTTGTCCAACACACGTGTTGGTACAGAACCCTAAAAAATTGGAAACACGTTCGAAATTATGCCTATTTGTAGGATATCCCATGGAAAAAAAGGAGGATACTTTTATGATCCCCAATAAGATAAAGTGTTTGTATCGACAAATGCAACTTTCTTGGAAGATGATTATATTAAGAATCATCTACCTCGCAGTAAACTAATATTGCAAGAACTGTCTACAGATACTACAGAAAAATCAACAAGAGTTGTTGATCAAGCTGGTTCATCAACAACGGTTGTTGTCCCGTCACATCCATCCCAAGAGTTGGGGATGCCTCGTCGTAGTGGGAGGGTTATTCAACAACCTGAATGCTACATGGGTTTAACAAAAACTCAAAACATCATATAAGATGATGGTTTAGAAGATCCATTAACCTTTAAAAAGGCAATGGAAGATGTTAATAAGGAACAATGGATAAAAGTCATGGACGATGAAATGAAGTCTATGTATTTCAACTCAGTCTGGGAACTTATAGATCAACCACAAGGTGTTACACCTATAGGTTGTAAGTGAATCTACAAGAGAAAACACGACCAAACTTGTAAGGTACAGACCTATAAAGCCAGGCTCGTGGGAAAGGGTTTTACCCAAAGAGAAGGAGTTGATTATGAAGAAAGTTTTCCTCCTGTTGCCATGATTAAATCAATAAGAATACTTCTTGCCATTGCCACATATTATGACTATGAAATATGGCAAATGGATGTCAAGACAACTTTTTTGAATTGCTATGTTGATGAAAGTATTTTTATGTCTCAACCAGAGGGGTTCATCGAAACAGGACAGGAACAGAAAGTCTGTAAGCTTAATTGATCTATTTATGGATTGAAACAAGCGTCCAGATCCTGGAATATAAGATTTGACACTGCGATCAAATCTTATGGCTTTGAATAGAACGTTGACGAACCTTGTGGATACAAGAAGATAGTCAACAAAACTGTAGCATTCTTAGTTCTGTATGTTGATGATATCTTGCTTATTAGGAATGATACAAGCTTTCTTGCTAGCATAAAGAGATGGTTAGCATCACAGTTCCAAATGAAAGATTTGGGTGATGTTCAGTATATTCTAGGAATATAGATCTTTCGAGACCGAAAGAATAGAACATTAGCACTGTCTCAGGAATCTTATATTGACAAGATGTTTTCAAGGTATAATATGCAAAATTCCAAGAAAGATTTATTACCTTTCAGGCATGGAATTCATTTTTCGAAGGATCAATGTCCTAAGACACCTCAAGAAGTTAAGAAGTTGAACAAAATTCCATATGCTTTTGCAGTTGGGAGTTTGATGTATGCTATGTTGTGTACACGTCCCGACATATATTTTGCAGTTGGAATCGTCTGCAGGTTCCAATCTAATCTTGGGCACGGTCATTGGACCGCTATAAAAAATATCCTCAAGTATCTTAAGAGAACGAGGGACTATATGCTTGTGTATGGACCTAAGGATTTGATCCTTACAAGATACACTGATTCTGATTTTCGTACTGACGTAGATTCTAGGAAATCTACTTCAGTATCAGTTTTTACTCTTAACGAAGAGCTATAGTTTGAAGAAGCATCAAGAAAAGTTGTATCGCTGACTCCACCATGGAAGTGGAATACGTGGTTACATGCGAAGCTGCTAAGGAAGCAGTATGGCTACGCAAATTCTTACCTGATTTGGAAGTCGTTCCAAATATACACCAACCTATCACACTATATTGTGACAACTGTGGTGCAGTTGCTAACTCAAAGGAACCCAGGAGTCTCAAGCGTGTAAAACACATTGAACGAAAGTGCCATCTCATCTGAGAGATTGTACACAGAGGAGATGTGCTCGTCACAAAGATAGCCTCTGAAGACAACCTTGCTAATCCATTCACCAAGGCCCTCTCGGTTAAAGTTTTCGAGGGCCACCTAGTGGGACTAGGACTCCGAGTAGTGTAATCTAGGGCAAGCGGGAGAATGTCTATGGTATTGTAGATGCCCTAGTTTATTATATTTTTCCCATTATGTATCTCAACATTATATTCTATATATTTGTTCTCACTGGAGTTTTAGTCCAAGTGAGAGATTGTTGGGGATGTCCTAGAACTCGTAGTTCGTGTTAAACATTCTATTTTATCAATAACAATGACTTGTTGATTTTTCATCTTATTATGAAAATCCAATAAACGCATCCTTGGATATAGTCTGAATGTTGTAACTTTATGTAGTGACATAAACAGGATCAAGTTGATAGTATATAGCCTAAATGGTCTAATAAGTATATGGATAAAATTGGATATCTCATCCTGGTAATACTATTGGATGCGGCCTACTCTAGAGTTGTTACAAGAAGTTGTAAAGTGCTACAAACGATGTGATCCACAAATCGTTCATGTTGAGACATGAGATTGGGGCATCCTATGCAATGAGTTTGCATATAGACTGGACCACGAAAATAGTCACTTTTCTTTATAACGACCGTTTACTATTAAAACTGACTATATATAAAATAAATATAAAATAAATCTATTTATTCAATTCAAATTGTTATATGTGTTGTTCGGAAAGAGGAGGACTAAATGATTATTCGTTCGCCGGAACCAGAAGTCAAAATTTTGGTAGATAGGGATCCCATAAAAACTTCTTCCGAGAAATGGGCCAGACCATTATATAACCTAGGTTAACTCGATCTTAATCTTGAGCTAGCTATGAACTTCCGTTTATTTGGGATTATCCTTTGATCTGCAAATGGTGAGAGTAGTTCAATAGCACTGCTCAATAAGCTTACCATTTTGGGGATAAGACCGGATGAATAGCTGGGGACATAGCCTTGCAAGATGGAATTTACTCCTACCCTATTTAGGGTTAGCAGATGGGTTGTTCTCTTAAGTACTGACTCCAGGTCTTGAACAATCGGGGCCTCGCCTTCTCATGATAGAGAAAGGATTTAATTCATAGAGATTATGAATCAGAATTGTTCATTAGAGGATCAGTAGGAACTTAAGGAACAAGATGTAGTCATAGGGGTAAAACGGTATTTTTGACCTAGCTGTGATTATGAACAATCTGTGAAGGATCGACTTACTGAGTATGGTTATTAAGTGGACATAATATATCTACAGTGAAGGGAGTTCAACTATGGGCTATAGTGGAGTGTCCCATTAGTTAATGAATGGGGGTTAGATCAGACTAATGAGTTTAGTCGATTAATCTCGAATCGTTGGAGCTCATGATCTGTAGGTCCACGAGATCCCCTACTAGCTTGTAAATGGATAAGCTTTAGGGTAGCTTGAGAAATTAATTTGAAACATTCAAATTAAACGAAACAAGATAATAAATATTTAAATATGATTTAAATATATAAAGATGATTATTGTGCAAAAATTGATTTAATATTTGATATTAAATTAATTAATTTTTTAAAATTAATTTAAGAAAATAAAAGTTTGAATTAAAATGGTTAAATTCATTTTATGTTTTAAAAAGAAAATGGAAATTCGTTTGCATGTTGCACAAAATGGAAAATGGGTTTTCTCCATTACCATTATCTTTATGCTTACACAAAATGCATTATCTTCTCTACTTTGATTCTCCAAGCATGAGCTACAAACCATGCACTCCATCTCTTTGCATATTCATCTATTATATATAAAGAAGAGTGGAGTTATTAGAGAAGAATAAGAGAATACAAAATTTTGAGAGAAATTTTTCTGAAGAAAAAGTTGTCTTCTTTAGTCGGGCTACTGTGAGTTTTTCCTTGTTTCTTCACATTTTCAAGTTGTTCTTGAGTCCCACAACTCTGCCTAAAGCTCCAAGAGCATAGTAGGGAAGGCTTTGAGGTGGTTCACGTTGATATCAAGTGAAGACAGCAGCTGAACAAAAATTTTTTTGGAGAGTTCATCAAAGGTATGTTTTGAAAACCCACTTTTTGAGAAGAGCATGCTTTAGTTTTTGCCAAAATTAGTGAATTAGAATGCTTATGAATCCTTGATACTTCTGTTGCATGTTGTTTAACTCTTTCAGTATAGTCTCTAATCAGTTATGAAAATGAAAACATATAATAACTAATTAACATTCTTCATTTTATCCTTCAGTTATGAAGACTGAAGTGATATCTTTAAAAAAAATGAAAACATTCTTCATTTTATCCTTCAGTTATGAAAACTGAACATAACCTCCCATTTTCACGCACGGTTAAAGGAGAAACCACCCACAATTATCATATAATTGTTTTAATTATAAATAAACATAATAACTAACTTATCATATTATATTTATAACATATGGTTTTAATATCACATCATATGTAACATTTAAACCACAGTCCTTTTCTCCTTTATTCAATATAAATCATATTTACATCAAATTCCTCCAATTAATGTATCTCATACATCATATCAATTATATCACATATAATTGAACCAGTTTAATTATATCATATATAATCGAACTCCCTCTTGTCAATTTGAACACTTCAAACTAACCCAAAAACTGATTTTCAACTTGAATCCATTGAGCTACAAAGGGGACCTCATGGACTTGTAGCTTGAAACTTCAACGGTACGTGAATAGCTGACTAAACTCTTTAATCACAAGATCCACCTTCCATTAACCACCGGACACTTCATTAAAGACCGATAGCTGCACTCTTCTCACTATAGATATATTTTTGAGTCCATCGGATATGACCAGTCAACAATCCGATAACCTTTTATAGATCGCTCGTAAGTACAGTTGGCCCAATTTACCATTTTGCCCCTATAGTTACATCTAACTCCTTAAGTACCACTAATCCCTATAATGAACAATACATCATAGTCCTACTATGAGTGGATACCTCTCGAGCCATGAAAATGTGTGTGGCACCACATCGTTCAAGCCCCGGAATCAGCCTTTAAGGGAGTAATCTATCTACTTACCCTTGCTTTGGGGAAAAAGTGAATTCCATCTTGTGTAGCTGAGTTCCTAGCTCCCCAATCAGACGAATCCCCAAAGTGGTAGGTTTAAGTCGAAAATCTAGCCACTCGCACCCATGCAAATCAAAAGACCGCCTTCATAGGCAAGAGTTCCCAACTGACTCAGAATTAAGGTCATGTTAACCTATGTTCATCCTAGTGAAATGAAAGTCTCTATCATGAACAGCGTTATATAATGAGGCTAAACACTTCGTGGTCTGGTCTTATACAACTCCTTTGTATAGGACACCCCCGCTCGCATGTCTCTACATGAATGATTAGGATCAGACCATCTGTAGCACGTCATAACACTTGTAACTATCTACAAAACGGGTCGTATATGTAGTGTCACCAGAATAAGGTTTCCCTTCTATATCCATATACTACAGACCATTTAGGTTACCACTTAAGGTGTGATCCACTTATACGTCTCCACATACATGCTTAAGTTACAACGACAATCCGGGATCTTTGTTGTAAATGCAAATAAAATATCTCATATTTCATAGACAACAATGAAGAAAATATCTCATATTATTACATCACAAGCGTTTGTTCATATAGGTATTTACAAACTATAGAACCCTACGAGAGTTTAGGACATTAACCCCAACAATCTCCAACTTATTCTAAAGCGAGTGGGTGTACAAGATAACAACAAGTACAAAACAATAAACTAGGGCACTAAGGCCCAGTACAAAAATCTTCCACTTACCCTAGTCCAGCCGCGGGCGGTCACATAGACCCATGCTCTAGAGATGACCCCAAAAAATTGTAGACGTGAGAACCTTTGTAAACGGGTCCCGTTGTTCTTCGAAGCGATCATCGTGACTATCACGTCCCCTCGATGCACTATCTCATGGATGAAATGATACTTCTACTTTATATGTTTGTCGCGCTTGTGACTCCTAAGCTCCCTGGAGTTTGCCACAACACCACTATTATCACAATAAAGGGTGATGGGCCTTGACATGTCTGGAACAACTTCTAGATCAGTTTGGAACTTCCTGAGCCAAACGACCTCCTAAGCTACTTCACAAGTCGCTACATACTCGGCCTCCATCGTGGAGTCAGCGATGCACTCCTGCTTAGNCTGAGCCAAACGACCTCCTAAGCTACTTCACAAGTCGCTACATACTCGGCCTCCATCGTGGAGTCAGCGATGCACTCCTGCTTAGTGCTTCGCCATACTACAACTCTTTCGTTAAGAATGAACATTGAGCCTAAAGTGGATTTTCGAGAATCCTTATTAGTCTAAAAGTCAAATTTCGTGTATCTAGTAAGGATCAAATCCTTAGATCCATACACGAGCATGTAGTCCCTCGTTCTCTAAAGATACTTGAAGATGTTCTTGACTGGGGTCCAGTGACCTTGTCCTAGATTAGACTGATATCTACTGACTATCCCCACAGCGTAGTAGATGTCCAGTCTAGTACACAACATCGCATACATCAAACTGCCAATTGCAGATGCATAGAGGACCCTTCTCATCTCCTCAACCTCTTGAGATGTCTTAGGACACATTTCCTTAGACAATGTAACTCCATGCCGAAAAGGTAGTGGGCCCCTTTTGGAGCTCTGCATCGAGTACTTGAACAACATCTTGTCAATGTACGATGTCTGAAACAATGCTAGCACTTTGTTCTTACGATCCCGAAAGATCTGAATACCAAGAACAAACTAAGCCTCTCCTAAATATTTCATTTGGAATTGGGTTGCTAGCCAGTTCTTAACTGATGTCAGTAAAGCTACATCATTCCCAATGAGTAGGATATCATCTACATACAACACTAGGAAAGCTACTGAACTGTTGATGATTTTCTTGTAGATACAAGGCTCATCAATGTTTTGGTCAAAGACGTATGATTTGATCATAGTATCAAACCAAATGTTCCAAAATCGAGATGCCAGTTTCAGCCCATAAATGGACCGATTTAGTTTGCAAACTTTTTGCTCTTGACCTTGGGCTATGAATCCCTCAGGCTACACCATATAAATGGTCTCCTCAAGATTACCATTTAGAAAGTTAGTCTTGACATCCATTTGCCATATCTCATAGTCTTCATATGAGGCAATGGATAGGAGGATGCAGATAGACTTCAACATGGCAACAAGCGAGAAAGTCTCCTCAAAGTCAACTCTCTCCACCTAGGTATAACCCTTTGCCACAAGTCTAGTCTTGAAGGTTTGCACCTTCCCATCAGCATCCCATTTCCTCTTGTAGATCCATTTACAACCTATAGGTTTAACCCCATCAGGTTGATCTACAAGATCTCATACTGAGTTGAAGTACATAGACTCCATCTCGAGAACCATGGCTTTGACCCATTCATCCCAGTCAACATCCTCAATTTCTTTCTTATAAGACAACGGATCCTCAACCTCGCCATCGGCTACCATAGCCAGGATTTTTGTGAAACCCATATAGCAAATAGGTGGGTTCACAACCCTCCCACTATTTCGAGGATCCTTCAATTCTTGAGGTGGATCTGACCTACCAGATGAACTTCTATCAATAATTCTTGCTGATGAAGCAGGCCCTTCAACAACTCTTGTTGGAGTTTCAGTAGTTCTGTTGGAAAGTTCACGCAACACGATCTTACTACGTGGACTGTGCTCCCTTATATGATCCTTCTTCAGGAAGGTAGCGTTTGTTGACACAAAGACCTTGTTTTCCTTAGGATCATAAAGTAACCCCCTCGTGTACCTTTGGGGTAGCCTACAAATAGACACAGCCTCGAACGTGGTTCTAGTTTCTTTGGATTAGCCTCAAGCATATGTGCTGGGCAACCCCATATGCGGAAGTGACGCAAACTAGCTTTACACCTGTTCCACAACTTCAAAGGTGTTCTGGCAACACTCTTGGAAGGAACACAGTTGAGGATATAAGTTGCAGTCTCCACTGCAAAACCCCAAGACAAGTTCAGTAAGGAAGCGTAACTCATCATCTNCAGTTGAGGATATAAGTTGCAGTCTCCACTGCAAAACCCCAAGACAAGTTCAGTAAGGAAGCGTAACTCATCATCTACCAAACCATGTCCAATAAGGTTCTGTTTCTCCTCTCCAATACACCATTCTGCTTAGGTGTATCTAGCGCTGAGAGTTGGGAAACGATTCCATGTTCTATCATATAGTTCTGAAACTCGGAATCCAAAAACTCTCCACCCCAATCTGATCAAAGTGTCTTAATCCATTTATCCAATGTGTTTTCAACTTCAGCCTTGAACTCTTTGAACTTCAAAGGATTCTGACTTACATTGCATCAAATAAATATACCCATCCCATGAGTAATAATCAGTAAAAGTGATGAAATACTCATAGCCTCCCCTGGCTTGCACATTCATCGGACCACAAAGGTTTGAACGCACTGACTTTAAAGGCTCTTTGGCTTGATAACCTTTTCCAGTAAAAGACCTTTTAGTCATCTTGCTTTCAAGGCATGACTCGCACACAGGTAAAGAATTTTCCTCTAACTCGCTTAGAAGTCCATTCTTCACCAATCTCTCAATCCTATGGAGATTGATGTTCCCAAATCGAAGGTGCCAAAGATAGGCATTTTCCTTAGAAGAAACCTTAAGTTGTTTATTTTGAGTTACGGGAGATTTAAACATCTCTATGTTATGGAGGGAATTTGTTTCTAATAGCCTTAGCACATAAAAATTATTTTTCAGTTTTGCTGGACAAATCTCAACACCATCTTTCATAATAAACACTTATTCACCAAAAAGTGAAGAGTCTATTTACATTCTATTAGACACTTTATAGAAAGTAAGATCCATTTTAACTCGGAAACAATATACACATTATTCAAAATGATAAATTTATTCTATAAAGTCAATTGGAGTCCTCCCACTTCTACAGCTGAGACGACGTGCCCGGTACCTACTCACATCGTCATCTCACCAGCCTCAAGCTGCCTTCAGGATCTAATCCCCTGAAAAGAAGAACAAACATGATTAGTGGCCCCAGAGTCAATGATCCAGGTAGATACATCATTATCCACTAAACAAGTTTCTAAAACTAGTAAATCATATTTACCTCATGTTGCCTTAGCCTTTGCCTTCTTCTTCTCTTTTATCCAGCAAGGACAATTCCTTCCAGTGCCCGTCCTGGTTGCAATGGAAACACTTTTCTTTGTTAATTGGTGTTGGTTGCCTACCCCGCTGTGCGACAGGCTATAGGTTAGCAGGTGCCTTCCCCTTCCCTTTA
The DNA here is from genome assembly GCF_009727055.1 of Benincasa hispida. Classification (NCBI taxonomy): domain Eukaryota; kingdom Viridiplantae; phylum Streptophyta; class Magnoliopsida; order Cucurbitales; family Cucurbitaceae; genus Benincasa; species Benincasa hispida. The sequence continues at coordinate 55,112,399 of NC_052357.1, forward strand.
CCACCCTTTTTCTTCTTCCACTTAGAAGTGTTAAAAGTAGAAGGTGTAGACTTTGTTCCTGAGGTCGAACCCCGATGGAACTTCTTTGAAGATGAAGCAACATTTGCCTCACCTCCCTTCTTCTCCTTACTTTTCAACAAGGATTGGAATGTCTATAAATCTTTGAGGAGAGTTGTAAGGGTATAGTCTACTTTGTTCAGTACGATATTACTGACAAAGTGCAGGAAGCTATCTGGCAACGAGTTCGGAATGATGCTAACTTGGCTGCCCTCATCGATGCGTGACCCATTCATCTTCGCCACATTGAAGTGAACCATCATGTTCAGAACATGTTCACGAACAAACGTACCCTCCTTCATTTTGGAGTTGAAGATGCATTTTAGAGCTTCGTGTTTGAGCTGTCCAAATGGTTGTCTGAACATTCCCCGCAGGGACTCCATGATTTCACGTGCTAAGACCATAGGCTCATGCTTTTTGGCCAAAATGTCGTTTAGACTGGCCAAGATGTAAGCTCGAGCCTTCTCGTTCGCTCGCGTCCATCTCTCATAAGCCTCCCGAACATTACGAGTGGCGTTCTAAGTCTAAATAGGAGAACACTTCTCCATAAGGACGAACCTCAGGTCATCGATGATCAAAATTGTAGTTATCGTGTGTTTTCAACTAGCGTAATTCTCTTCAGTCAACTTATCGGCACTTAAAAGAGCTAATGTAGCTATAGCCATTTTTACGTTGCTCAAAAAAACAAACTTAATAAGTCTATCCATTACCACTTTTAACACCAATTTTAGTTTTAGTAAAATAGTTTCCATGTACCCTAAGCAAAAAGACGTCTATTTCGCAATGATGTCCCAATGAGGCAGGAATAAAGTCACCGGTGGGATGATCAAATGCCCTTTCACTGGGATGAAACATTCTCAACCATTAGATAGAAACAACTCTTGTAACTGACTCTAACAGTCACCATTTTTCGGTCCAGAATTGTTAACCTTTAACCTTTAATAATTCTGCGTAAGTGTAACCCCTCATTTTCGACCCTAGAGTCCCGCCCTAATGTACCCACTATAGGAAAAATGCAGATTAGGACAAGAGACTAAAGTGACCTTATCCTATACAGGAGATCGGATAAAGGATCATGCAAAACTGCCATCCTTTTGGAGGACACTCCCAGGGTGCCTCGAGGCGATGCATAGAAATGTTATCCAACCTAATGAGAGAGACTGTGGGATATGTTGTCATACGTCCTGCTCCCATTTACTATGAACATTATCTCCATTCACCTTGGTATTAACCTACTGAAACACCATCCTTTAGGGGGATACTCCCAGAATGCCTCAAGGCCGAGGATAGATCTCACAGTGTGAACATAAAGGGAGAAACGTGAAGAGGTTTAAATGAAGTATCATATACCCCCAAGTACCTCCCACTGAATGTTCTACCTAGAGGTTCATTAACTTAGATCATCTTGCTACTGATTTTATCTAAGTGTGAGTTTAATTTGCTCAAAAACAACTTTTATCTTTGATATTAAACAAGTTTGAATCAAGTCCCATTAAACTCTTTAACGAACTATCCTCAAATTTGCATGCATGCATCAAATCTATCTAATTCACCTTTCCAGGTAGGTTCCCAGGTAGGGGTGTTCCGTTTTCGTCAGCTTAAGTACCTCAGCCTAGACAAAACCCGCCTTAGACAAAAGGTCCCTCATAGATAGATTTGGTACATATTTAACCTTTTATTAGTCAATTAAATCCTATTACACCTTAGGTTTCTAATCTCAATAGAACCGTGATCTTAGGTCTATCTCCATCAAATTTTAAAACTCTTTTAAAACATGATTCAAGCCTAAGTTCGCATGCATATCTTTCTTATTGGTTTTAGTTCTAATTTCCCTTATAACACTTATAAAAGAAACAACCAAAACCATTCACATTGCTAAGCAAAACTAGGTATTTATAACTCTTATAAATTTAACCTATGTGTCATGCTTCATACAATGTCCATTCATTACTATATATAACTCTTATATACTTTGTAATGAACTAAGCATATATGTTTCCATACACCTTTATACTATAACACTTATAATATAAAGATGATGCATGAATATGCTTAATGCATGCCTAAATATAACTCTTATATTATATGATGCATGAGCATGCTCTTGAAGTAATTTAATCATGCAAACTACTATATCATAAATCTTACAATATAGAGATGATGCATGACCAATGCATAACCTAAGGTGAGATTTCAACTATATGGCATAGTATATGACATATAATAAAACATACATCTTACGTACATTCACCAAAATTAATGGACTGGGATGATTAGCCTCAAAAACCAGAAATTAAATTCTACCTATTACATAAACCATCGAGCAAACTGGTTCACAAGCGAACCGGGTATTGAACCGCCCAGGCAAAGACTTCTTCCTAATCGTTTAGTAAATTAGGAGAGTAACCACGATCGCTTAGCTACGATCGAGTACCTTCGATTATGCGATGAATCATGAAGGCTACTCGATCGTTTAGGGCACTAAGTTTAAACAACGCAAGTCTAAATGAACGTCTAGACGACTATTATGCTATGAGGCATGATCGTTTAGATGATAGAATAACAAGCGCTAAGTAACATTTACCCCGCGATCATGTAGTCAGTGACTCTGCAATGAAACATGTTGACCTACATGATCGTTTAGTGCGCGCACATCAATCTTGCTGTCGAGTATCCCATACTCAACGATCGCTTACCCCGTTGTTTACACGATCTGACCAACTCTTGGTCTTCTTCTTCTTCAAAGTAATGCGTATCACCATGCCTCGAAGCTTCATCACGAGTGACTCAAACACTTTGAATTACAGACTCTATAGTAAGTTAACATGCCCAAAAACACAGGGGCCCTTACAATTAACTTTGAATGTAAAAGAATTCAATAACTAGAGGCAACCATCGTAAAAACTCCATTAATCCACATCTACAAACATATTTAACACTTAAACAGAATGCAGACATGCTTACACCCACCAAGAATGTAAATGCTATTCTATACATCAATGGATTTGGAATAACAAAACTTGGCTCTGATACCAATTGAAGGAATTCTTAGCAAAGAGAACCCATGAGCGAAAGCACGATCGATCCAAATCCATTGTGACAGAATTAAAGGCATTCACAAACATACAGAACAGTTATGCATCTTCTAACAAATTACAGCATGCTTTCATAAATAAATACAAAGGGAATGAGAGACATACCTTTGAAGAACTCTTCTTCTACTGATCTCTTGCTCTCGTGAAGAACTTGGACAGCAATCTCTCGCTCTCACACAAATCGCCTACCCAATCGTCTAGTAGTCACGAACAATCTTCTCCACGAACAAGTAACATCTTAGACACCACCACTCGACAACCTTGGTATTCTCGGAGTGAGAATCCAGAGGTGTGGACTCTGTTGGATTTGGTAGAGGGATGGAGAAAACAACGATCGAACTATACGATCAAGCAAGTGGGAGAAGGAACTGTCTATCGCATAGACTTTGTGTGCTTAATTGTTTAGTAAAACTCAGCAGGTACACGATCGTTTAGAAAAAACAGGCTTGATCATTTACAAAATCGTTTAGAGAATCTCGCTAGGCATGCGATCGTTTAGTAAAACTTTACACGATTGTTTAGTCAAAGATGCTTTACACAATCGTTTAGGCTCTCGCTTAGAAGGCTATCGTATAGTCTCTAATCGGCTAAACGATTAGTAATGCTCTTAATGAAGCGATATCTTTCAAAAATGAAAACAATTTTCATTTTATTCTTTAGTTATGAAAACTGAACATAACCTCCCACTTTCACGCACGGTTAAAGGAGAAACCACCCACAATTATCATATAATTGTTATAATTATAAATAAATATAATAACTAACTTATCATATTATATTTATAACCTATGGTTTTAATATCACATCATATGTAACATTTAAACCATAGTCCTTTTCTCCTTTATTCAATATACATCATATTTATATCAAATTCCTCCAATTAATGTATCTCATACACTATATCAATTATATTACATATAATTAAACCAGTTTAATTATACATATATAATCAAACTCCCTCTTGTCAATTTGAACACTTCAAACTAACCCAAAAACTAATTCTCCACTTGAATCCATTGAGCTACAAAGGGGACCTTATGGACATGTAGCTTGAAGCTCCAACGGTACGTGAATAACTGACTAAACTCTTTAATCACGAGATCCACCATCCGTTAACTGTCAGACACTCCACTAAAGACTGACAGCTATACTCTTCTCACTACAGCTATATTTCTGTATCCATCGGATATAATCAGTCAACAGTACGATAACCCTTCACAGATCGCTCATAAGTATAGCGGGCCAATTTACCATTTTTCCCTTGTAGTTACATCAAACTCCTTAAGTATTATAGATTCCTCTAATGAACAAAACTCACTTAGGATTAAAGTCATGTTACCTATGGTCATCCTAGTGAAATGAAAGTCTCTATCATGAACGACATTATATAACGACACTAAACACTTCGTGTTCCGATCTTATACAACTCCTTTCTATAGGACACCCCCGCTCGCATGTCTCCACATGAATGATTAGGATCGGACCATCTGTAGCATATCACAACACTTGTAACTATCTACAAAGCGGGTTATATCCATAGTGTCACTAGAATAAAGTTTCCCTCCTATATTCATATACTATAGACCGTTTAGGTTATCACTTAAGGTATGTATCACTTGTATGTCTCCATATATATGCTTAAGTTACAACGATAACCAGAGATCTTAGTTTATTGGTTTGTGGTAAATGCAAATAAAATATCTTATATTTCATAGACAACAGTAAAGAAAATATCTTATATTATTACATCACAAGCGTTTGTTTATACATGTGTTTACAAACTATAGGACCCTACGAGAGTTTAGGGCATCAACCCCAACATGTTGCAGGGTTACAACACTAGGTGCAGCGTTGCAATGCTACGACTGCTGTATAAAATGTTTCTTCTTCGTTTTAGGGCAAAGGAATCGACCCCAATAAGCTTCCAAGTCAATTTCTTCATCTTTTCACCTCTCCCATTTGTAATTTTCTCTAATTTCTTCCTTCCTTTCATGTAATTAGTTGAGATGGATCCCGGATTTATCTTCTTCATCCCATGAGAAGGTAAGTTCTATGTTTTTTTCCAGTTTAGGGGTGAACTCTTTGTAATTTTGGGAGGTTTATTTGAATGCAATTTTATATCTTGATTATGTGTTTCCTTTCTAATTGAATCACTTTATAATCATATTTTCTCTTGATTGTTTGATAAACTACTTGGAATTTTATGATTGAATGTTTAGAGATTGGCTTGTAATATGTTACATAAAATTAAAAGTTGGTTTCTAAGAAGCAAAAAGATAGATAGGTTTGTGATTTGTTGTCTATAACGAATAGTATTATTCCTATTGACCTAGGAGAAACTGTATTGAATGTTTGGTTAGACGATGGAAACTAAATATTCATCCTAGCATAAGCCCTAGAGCGTAATGCAGTTAGGTAAATGTGTTTAGTATGGATTCATCTAGCATGTTTAACTAATTAAGTAATTAGGACCATTGGTTGGATGTCTAATCAATTAGGCTAGGCATAATTAAGAACCACAAGATTGCATTTAAATAATTCGATGAACAAGATTACATTGAGTCATTCCGATATTTATGATCTAAGCTAGAGAGTCTCTGTTAATTGTATTTTTATCTTTTATTTTCTTGCAATTCAAATTATCCAATCCCCCCCCCCCCCTTCATTTTACCACTTTAATTAAAAATGTGCTTCGAGGAACTAATCTTTTGTGCTTCCCTAAGGTTCGACCCCGGACTTGCCATTTGTACTATCAGTTAGTATATGTAGTTCGTTCGATGATTTATAAATATTATTTGACTAGCAAAGGTTTATGGACGATGAACTCCGAGCTTATCAAATTGGCGTCATTGCCAGGGAATCTAATTGTTTCTTTTTAGTTAGCTTTTAGTTTAAAATTATTTTGCTTTGATTTGTTTTCTTTTTTGTGTAAGTTGAGCATGACAGGATTTCCAAATCAATCTTGGACATCTGAACACCAAGTTGTAGGTCTTGATGATGAGATAAGTGGCCCTGACCGCCATATTACCAATTTAACTGCCTTGGTTGGCCACGTGACAGAGTGGAGTTCCTAGCAAGCAGAGGCAGTAGGCCCGAGGTTGCAGTGGATTCCAATACCACATGGGCATTCTGATGAGGGGTATTATGGTCATCTAGACTACGAGCCTCACCATTCTTGGTGAGAGGAGTCCTTTGACCATGGATACTCAAGATGGCAGTAGAGCTTGGACGACCAAGATTTCACAACACCATACTAGTCGACTCATGCTCAATTTTTAGAGTCAAGTAAGTCTTTAGAGGCATTGGTTATGAAGCTTGCTAACAGTATTTTTGAGCTTCAATAGAACACCCTCCGTAGGCAGCATGAGTTCTGAGTGCTTCCAACAAGAAAGTCTTTTCCCCGAGGCAGAGGCTAGAACTGATTTGCAAAGTCTAAGTGACCATGTTGCTTAGCTTGCAACTTCAGTTGGGAGGTCGAACGAGTCGTTGCCAAACCATTCCTTGGATTTCCTAGAGGCCCAGAAACATGAGGTAGTCCATGTCGATACAGTGAAGGAGAATGAACCACTTTCTAGAAATTCGTGCCCATATATGACTTTGGAGTTCTTAATTTCTAAACTTGCTAATAGCTCCATTCAGTTTCAGCAAGACGTTCAAACTCAGCTGCAAAGCATGACCGACCATGTTGCCTAGCTAACAGAGGTCGTGCAGAGATTAGAGAGCGTGCCAAAGCAGCCCATTGTCTGTACCTCGAAGGTGGAGTTCCTTGTAGAGTGCTAATATTCCAGTGATAATGAGGACATCACATCAAGCTTCCCAGTTTGTGAGGCTAAGTAGGATCCCGAGCCTAAACTTGACAACATCCAAGTGATAAAGTTAGAGGTTGAAAGACCACGTCCTGTTCTAACTCCTGGTATTTCGTATATTTTTTAATTCTCCTCTTTTAGTTCTCATGAGTCTATTGAGTCTTTTGTTTGTTTCGACTCTTTTGGGTTATTTTAGTCTTTTTATTCTTTCTCTTCACCTTTTTTGCCTTATTAAAAAAAATACAAAGTTGACCTGTCTAGTTCCCTTGAAAATATGAAAAGCCTTATAGTCTTACCGGGCTATATTGATTCATCCAAGAAGGAACTAGAAAAATATGATAATTTCTTTATACCTTGACAGGGGACAAGTCACGTCAAGCAACCGACGTTAAAGATTTTTCCTATTGGGAATGTCCTAAAACTCGTAGTTCATAATCATGGAAACATATTCTATTTATCGATAAAAGTATTATTGAAATTGCATTTTGTTATCAAATTCAATAAACGAACCTAGGGCTATAGTATGTATACTTTAACTTTATGTAGAGATATAAAATATGATCAAGTTATAGTACATGGCTTAAAAGGTCTATAAGTATATAGATGAGATTGGGTACCTCATCCTGGGACACTATGGATACAACCCACTTTGTATACTAATATAATCAATATCATCCTGAAATCGTTCATATGGAGACATGTGAGTGAGAGCATCCTATGAAAAAGATGTTTACATAAGACCAGACCACGAAATAGTCACTTTTCTTTATAACGATCGTTTACTATTAAAACTGACTATTTCAATTCGATGACCTAAGGTAACTCGATCTTAATCCTGAGCTATCTATGAACTTCTATTTATTCGGGATTATCCTTTGATATGCATAAATGAGAGTAATTGAACAGCACTACTCAATAAGCCTCCTATTTTAGGGATAAGACCGATAGATAGCTAGGGACATAGTCTTGCAAGATGGAATTTGCTCCTACCCATTTTAAGATTAGTAGATAGGTTGTTCCTTTAAATATTGATTTCTGGTCTTGAACAAAGGGGTCCCGCCCTCTCATGGCTGAGAGGGATATGGTCTATTAGTTGGACTATAAATCAATTATTCAATAAAAGATTAGTTGGAGCTTAAGGAGCAAGATGTATTTACAAGGATAAAATGATAATTTTGACCTAGCTGTAAATACAAACGATCTGTGAAGGATCAACTTACTGATTATGGTTAAATCAAGTGGACAGAAATATATCTACAGTGAGGAGAGTGCAACCATCAAGCTATAATGGTGTGTCTCAGTGGTTAAGGAATATTGATTAACTCGGTTTAAAGAGTTTAACCGATTAATCTCAAATTGTTGGAGCTCATGATATGTAGGTCCATAAGAACCCTCTACTAGCTTGTAAAAGATTAAACCTTGGATTAGAATATTGAGCAAATTTGAAGCGTTCAAATTCGAAATTAGAGTTTGAATTTGAATTGTTCAATTTCAATTTAGGGTTTAGATAAATATATTTGATATAATTAAATATTTAAATTTATTGAAGTTTAAACGTAATTGGAGAGTTCAAAATATTTAAATGATGATTTAAATATTAATTACATGAATAGGATTCGTATTTCAATTAGGTGTTTTATTAATTTAAAATTTGATATTAAATTATTATTATTTAATTAATTAAATTTTTTTAATTAATTATTTAATTAAATAAATTTCAAACTAAGAAATTGAAGTTTGGTATAATTTATTTAAATTAGAAATTGAATTAGACGTTATTATATTTGAAATTAGTCTTAATGGATTTATCCAATATTTTGATGTTGTTAGTGGATTAATCCACAAAATTACACCTATCCCACTAATCTCAAGTGGATTTTTAAGTGTCAAAGTGTTAAAACTTAGTACTTGCATGGATGACTTGAATAAAAGCCTCAAATTTCTAAGGATTGCTTTCCATGCATTCAGAATTTTATGAAACTTCTGAAAATTTCTTAGTTTTGCTCTTAAACCTCTCCAATTCCACCTTAATCCATCTCAATTATGAGTTTCAACCACTCAATCCAAGGTTGAGAATAGTAGAGAAAATACTCTTGATGGTCTACTAAAGAAATTGAAGGTCAATTTCGTGGATTTAGTAAGGAGCAAGTGGAAATCTACAAAGGTTATACATCTAAAACCCTATTTATTTGAAAATTATGTTTTAGCATGCTTTTGACTCAAATTAAGTATAATTATAGTGCTTAATGATTCTATTAGCTTCCATTTTAGGGAGCCAGATGTAAAATTTACTGCTTTCCTTTACCACTTTCTAGTTTAACTTCTTGTTTTTCTTTTGTAGGCTCTTTCTCTTTTCCCTAAAAGTAGAAGAAGATTAATTCATGTACGAGCCCTCATACCATCATACCGTGCACGTAAACATCATCAGGGGAGGTTTTATGTTCCCTTGACTCTTTTATTTTATTTGGCTTAGATTAGAGATATATTGGAGACAATGTATCATTTTAAGTTGGGGTGGGGTATGTTGTGATAGCTTAGGGTCCTTGAGCGATGTGCTCGGACAATGTTTATATGCTTGAATTGCTTTATTTCTCTCTTGCTTGGTTCTTTATGATGAGTAGTTGATGGCGCACCCTCTTTGTGATTAGGTTGCATGAAACTATGTTTGAAGAGCATGATCATGATTTTTAGCTCGTTTTAAAAAAATTTCTTGTCTCTTATGCATCTTTAAGTCCTTTGTCCAACGAAATTAGGTCTTGCATACTTAGAATTGAATTGTGTAGCTTGTACATTTGTTGTCTCCCCGAAAGGCCTAGGTGATAGGTGTTAAGTGACTAAAACTCAACCTAATAATGCATGCCTAAGTTTTTGCCAAACTCTTGTTTTGTATTTTAAAAGCCAAGTGTAGAGAAAAAAAGAAAGAAAGAAAGAAAGAAAGAAAGAAAGAAAGAAAGAAAGTTTGTCAAAGACAAAGCATGTTGTAAAGTAAAAGCAAGTTTGTATGTTATTTTGAAGGGGATTACTCCTCTTTCTTGGGGTTATGATTAACCTGGAGCGACTATGACACCGTAGTTTTCCTTTGTGCTAAAGTGCCTTGAAGAATGAGTAAGTTTCAGTACCTCATTAGGAGACATTGCTCGTAGTTGGATATCTTTCACATAACCCGTGTGGACAAGCCAAAACGAAGGTGACGTATCTAGATGAGAGTTTCTCTTTTGTCTAAAGTAAGAAATGAGGAAAAAAAAAAGAATAAAAGTTTGGTTTCCTTAAGTATGTCATTACATTGTTGAGTCTAGGAAGCTTAGCTCTTGAACCTTCAAGCCAGAGTAGAGGAAAAATGAATTAAGAGCCTTATAAAACCCATTCCGGCTTTTTCGGCTTAATTAGTAGGGCTATGCATGATTAGGTTTAGAATCATAATTAGTAGGGCTTTGGACTCACTCATGCATGATTAGCTTTAGAATAATTTTTAAGTCTAGGTCGTTACTATGTTTAGTATGTTTATATAATGATTTTATAGGTATCAAACATTTTGGAGGTAGAATCAGTCGCTACGAGATGTTCAGGGTTAATTTGGAGCAATTAGGAGCTAATGTGAGCAATTAGACTTCAAAAGAATGTGAAAGGACCATTATACCCTTAGTCGAAGCGTTACGAAGCTCAAAAGGAACATTGTGCAATGCTAAAAGGCAGTAGCCTTACATTCTCGTGGAAACAGGCCAGCATTACAATATTACAAACCTTGAACAGAGGCATGCGCGTTGTCTGTTGCAGGGTTGCAGCGCTAGGTGTAACGTTGCAATGTTGCGACTGCTGTATAAAACGTTTCTTCTTCATTTTAGGGCAAAGGAATTGACCCCGAATCGGCTCATAAGTCGATTTCTTCATCTTTTTACCTCCCACTTGTAATTTTCCCTAATTTCTTCCTTCCTCTCATGTAATTAGTTGATATGAAGCCCAAATTTGTCTTTTTATTCCATGGGAAGGTAAGTCCTAGGTTTTCTCTAGTTTATGGGATTTTGGATTGAACTCTTTGTAATTTTGGGATTTTTATTTGAATTCAGTTTTATATATCTTTATTATGAGTTTCCTTTCCGATTGAATCGCTTTATAATCATATTTTCTCTTGATTGTTTGAAAAACTACTTAAGATTTTGTGATTGAATGTTTAGAGATTGGCTTGTAATATGTGACATAAAATTATAAGTTGGTTTTTAAGAATTAAAAGTTTAGATAGGCTTGTGATTTGTTGTCTATAATGAATAAGATTATTCCTATTGACCTAGGGGAAACTGTATTGAATGTTTGGTTAGACGATGGAAGCTAAATATTCATCCGCGTAAACACTAGAACGTAATGCTATTAGGTAAATGTGTTTAGTATGGATTCATCTAGCATGTTTAACTAATTAGGTAATTAGGACCATTGGTTGGATGTCAATCAATTGGGCTAGGCATACTTAAGAACCACAAGATTGCATTTGACTAATTCAATGAACAAGATTACATTGAGTTATTTCGATATTCGTCCTCTAAGCTAGAGAGTCTCTATTAATTGCACTTCTCTCTTTTATTTTCTCGCATTTTATTTTCTTGAAATTCAACTTATCCAATCCACGCCAAATCCCCCCCCCCCCCCCAATTTTACCACTTTAACTAGATATGCGCTTTGAGGAACTAATCTTTCGTGCTTTCCTGATGTTTGACCCCATACTTTCCGCTTGTACTACCAATTAGTATAAGTAGTTCGTTGGGTGATTTATAAATATTATTTTACTAGCAAGGGTTTATAGGCGATGATAAACTCTGAGCTTATCATCAGCTAAGTCTATAAGTTTTGGTTGTGGTCTATGTTTAGGGTGGGCCACTAGGTTAAAGTTTAGAGGTAGTTTTGGATCAAGCCACATGTTGGGTAAGTAGTGTGAGGTTTTGTTATAATTTAAATATGTGTTTTGGAATGAGACTCTAAAGTTTGGAGTTAAGTTGTTTATGATTTTTGTGTTAGGGACCTTTATCCAAAGCTACACTAAGTAAGATTAATTGGTTGATTGCTTGGGCTTATATTCAAGGTAAATGGTCTTACTACTGAAACTCTTATGCTACATTGGGATTTGTGTGCTGATAGGATAAACTTTGCATGAAGTTTAACATGATTGCGCAATTGATGAATGTGATGTATGTATGATTGATGAATGAGATGTATGTAATAGACACTATGAATTTACCTATTGTGCAGTTCATGATCTAAATTTAGAAGAAAAAGAACTATGAAGTCTTGTACTTATACATGATTTTGATATACATGTTGCATTCCATGAAAGCATGAAAGTGGATGTGGGACCTCATGCATTTGTATGTTTCATGAAAGTTAAGACCATATTTATGGTAATTACCTTTTTTGAAAAAATTGATGTACATCTAGAACAACCCAAGATATTGTATGCGAGACTCGACCTCACTAATTTGGAGCCAACATACAATTAGTTGGACTTAGCCTCTAAAGAATGTCTATAATGTCTCTATGTTGGGAGAGGAAAAGATGAACACAAGAGAGTTAATTGTCCATGTTAATACCTTAAAAGAGGAAAATTGATTGTGTTAGATGAAAGAATTAAGTCTCACTAAAAATTCAATCTCACTAAAAAAGTATGAACTACGATACATGTGTTTACATAATCCAACTCCATGAAATCACTTACTGAATATTTTAAATATTAAATCTTTCTATGAAAATTTTCTTTTCAGGTAAAGATTAAGGAGTGCAGGGCAATTGATGGAGAATTTTGCTAGGCGGCCATGGGGGACTAGGAACTCATGAAAATGTTCTCTTTTGTTTTTATTTTTTATTTTTGCCCAAGAATTTCTAAGTTTCATAGACTTGAGGATTTGATATGTAATTCTTTATTTTTGAGACCGCACGTGTCTGACAGGAGTTTATTTTTGGATATTTTGTGTATTCCTTTTTTTTTTAAAATAGGGATCCCCAATTTGAACTAGATTTGATGGTTTTAGATGTTCAAACTCTATGTTTATTTGATTTAACGTGGTTATTAACTTTAGGCCTCCATAGCATGCATATACATTTCAAAAAGCAAGAATTTTTGGTAAAAACAATAATTTCTTGAATGTGTTATTTTTCTTTGATGAGATCCAATACATGAATGAAGGGAACAATTTTGTAAGAAACGCTTCCTTTTTTTCTTCGAAGAATTATTATAAGTCTCAACTGATTCAACAATTAGATCATTGGAATTATGGTATTATTAGTCTAGTGTTTATCTTTTTAAGAATAGATATTCTTTCAGGGGCAGTATGAGCTAATGAGACATGGGAATCGTATGCGAATTGGGACCCAAAGGAAATTTGGGCATTTATTACTTGGACCATATTCGCAATTTATTTACATATGCAAACAAATAAAAATTTTGAAGGTGTAAATTCTGCAATTGTGGCCTCTATGAGTTTTTTTATGATTTGGATATGCTATTAGGAATAGGGCTACATAGTTATGGTTCGTTTACATTAATATCCAATTGAATGAATTCAAGAAAGGGCCTGACGAACACAAACATGGAAGAGTATAGATAAGAAAACTGTATGTAAGACATCGAGAACCCTTTGAATCACTACATTACCTGATTCAAATAGTTCTCACAAAAGGCATATGTATTAGGAAGTCCAATTTTTTTTTTTTTTTTAACTTAAGAGAAAAGACTTCTTTTTTTTATTGTGTAATGAACTATTTAAAAAATAATGATTAATTATTATAGTATTGTTGTTTCATTTTTTTTCCTGCGCTTATTAGGTACATATTAAAATAAAGGAGTCAAGTTGTTACACAAATAATGCAATTCCATCACTTTCGTTGTAGGATCAAATACGACTAAGTTTTCATTTCGATACTCATTAGGAAGGTTTTCCACAAATGCCCAAAGTCATGTGTGGAGCTCTATGATATATCCTAAAGCCATGTGTTGAATTCTATGATATATATTTATACTTTTAATTTTAAAAAATTACTAAACAAAATTATAGTAGATTCACCAAAGTGTTTTTCCATTTCAGGACAAGATTATTTTTTTTTTTTCACTTCTTTCTCCCATTCCTCTCCTTCATCAGTGTCTCCTTCATCCTTCATCACTCATATGGCTATGACTATTTCATTGTACCCATGAGCATCACTTTAACCATCACTGCTTTTCTCATTGCTCTCATACGCATTATAGTTTAGCTCAAACTTCTCACCATGAAAGTCGGTAAAACCATCGTGGTTCCCACCACCTTTAATAATGTTACAGCCTGGATCTTTCCAATACTTTGGTTAAGTTGTGTCAATCAAATAAGGAGTCACCAAAGTGAATTTAGTTCAATAGCAATCGATAAATATTCTTATTTTTTAAGTTAAAAATTTAAATTCTCATATCTTCCTTTTGATGCTAAAAACAAGTCCAAACAACCTTCAAACTAATTCCACAAATCAAACTAAAGTGGCCATTATTTTCCCCCTTTTTGAAACAAGATGTCAATGCCAAACCTACCATCACAATCAAACTAAACGAACAGACTCAATTCAATTCTTTTAATTCTTAGTTTAACTATTAAAATATTATAATTTTAAGGGAAGACTTTTTTTAATCCCAAATTTTGAAGAATAGGTACGTTTGATCCCTAAGTTTTCAAAACATACATTTTTAATCTCTGACCTTTTAAAAATAGATGTATTTAGTCTCAAGTTTTCATAATATTCCTATCTTAAAATAATGATAATAAAATTAATGCATGAACTTTTTAAATCTTTTTTTAAAAAATTAGAGACTAGAATGGTATATTTTAAGAACTTAGAGACCAAATGAACTGATTTTAAGAAACTCAAGGATTAAAAAGATATGTTGTGAAAACGAAAAGACCAAGTGCACATATTCTTCAAAACTCAAGACTAAAAAAGTAATTTCTCCTAATTTTAACTAAAATGTTTAAAATTTCAATTCTCAACATTTTTTTAAAAAACATCAAATGGGGATCGAGATGAGGAATCCTTAATTTGACTGGATATAAGGTCAAACCAGGAAATTAAATCAAATCTCCAGTGGAGACGGGGAGGGGAACCCCGTCCCGTCCCCGTCCCTGGCCCTATACCAAATATTCTTTAATATATATATTATTAAGCTAATGTGAGAGTTAATAGTTTCTTTTTTTTTATTTACTTAATTTCATAATATAATAACTTCAATTTTATATTTAATTTACAATGAAAAGAAGTACTAAAATAATTTTTTCAATTAGCGATTTAAATAATAAAAATGATAATAATACTAATTTGTTTTCCATAATATTTATAATTTCAATATAAATACGAATTTTTAATTGATTTAAATAAAAATTAATGAAAAATACAAATAAAAAGAGATTTTTTTCTATGGGATTCTCCAACCTCGACCACCCAAATGGACAATGGAACATGGACAAAGATGAAAAATCCATACAGGAAAGAGAATTGAGAATGCAAAAAGTTTAATGTTAAAATTGATATAACCTAAAAATAATGCTTTTTTTCTTTTTAAAAAAGAAAAAAAAAACGTAGAATGAGAAGAGGAATTGACCACTTTTATCCAAATTGAAACTAGGGGAGGGGAAATGGAGGGAATGATTGTATGAAATTGACAATACGATTTAATAGCCACAAGCATATCATTAATTAAATAATAATAAACTATTGTTTTCAATATTTGGTAGGCAAATAAAATGTAAGTTACAGAAGTCACGAAAGTGAGCTTAATTCAACGATAATTGACATATACTTTTTTTATGTTGAAAACTCAAATCCTCATACTTTTTTTTTTTGTTCAAAAGTAAATTCAAACTACTTTCAAATCAATCAAAAGAATCATACTAAATTGACCGTCATTTTTTCCTTTTGGAAACCTCACAAGTCAATGTCAAACCTACCTTCACAAATTACTCGAACTAAATGAATAGGCTCAATTCAATCTTTTTTCTTTTCGAGTTCAACTAGTTAAAGTATTATAATTCGAATTAAAAAGTCTAAAATTTCATTTCTCAATTTTCTTTTTTCAGTACATCAAATAGGAATTTGAACCTTCAAGATAAGTTCATGTTAATTGTCTATGAATTATACATATTTTCACAATTCTCAACCTATTTATTTTCTAACTCAATCTGTTTTTAAAAATGTAAAAATATTATTTTAGTTTCTGTATTTTACATTTTTTCTATTTTGGTTTCTATATTTTTTTATTCTCTAATTTTATTTTGTGTACCTTTAATAAATTTTAAATTCAATCCATAAACTTTCAATAAAATTTAAATTTGGTTATACATTATGTATACGAATAATATGCTTATAGAGATTAAATTATTTGAAGAAGAAATAACAAAAAAAAAAATTGCAAGATATAAATTATTTTAAACCTGACAATGATATAAATTGATAAAATTGGATCAATATTGTACTTTTCAAACTAATTAGTCAAATATTATAGTTTCAAAACTATTTAGAAAAATATAGTAATTTTCCGATTTGACTTGTATGCTTTTTTTCTTGAAATTCTTGTATATTGAGACTTCAACACTTGACAAATGTTCGATTGTTTTTAATGTATGTCGAGTGTTGAAGTCTCAACCACCTTTTCTTTTTTTTTTCTTTTCAAATCACACTGTTATTTCTTTTTCTTTCCAACACTGTTAATCCTTTACTTTGTTTAAGATACTCTATGCAATTATATTTCTTAATAATAATAAAAAGGATGTTCTTGTATTTCTTAATAATAAATAAAATATACATCCTTAACTCTTAACTCCAAGAGACATCATAAAAAAGAATCATTTTTTCTTCCATAATTGGAAAATAATAAAATGGAAATTAAAATGTTCATATTAATACAATAATTTAATGTATCTCATTCATTTAAAAATAATAATAATAAATCAATGTGTCCCACAAGGTGGACGTCACCGATTTGTTACCGTCGTCGACTTTGAACTTGAGGTTGCTCTAGTTCCTCTTAATGTTGCTCTGGTACCTCTGCAGGTGCTTCATAGTATAAATATTCATTATGCTCCCCACGGTCGTGCCCATGTCCATGCAGGTTTGAAGACAATAGACTGCCCTCCAAATCATAATATCCTGATCCAAATGCAGACATCATCATCATCGGACTAATATAACCAGTCTGGCTCTACGTCTGCATCGTAGGAGGCAATTCTTTCACATTGTGGACAACCTCATCAAACTCATCTTCTTCTACTCGAGCAAGTCCCCTACATCTAGGAACTCGTGGAAGAGCAATATGTATATCGTACATATAATGTATCTCATCCATATAGAGCTCTCGTTATTATTGCATATAGCAAGAACCTGGTTTGGATAATTTTTTTACCAAAACTTTCATTTCTAATGAAATTAAATTTGAAAAAACCCATAAAAATAACATATATTTATTTTTAACCCCATTCAAACTTTTTCATTAACTTTTCATAGCTTTTTACCTCAAATTGAATTGATGTGAGTTTTTTCTTTTTTTTTTTTTTAACCATCCAAAATTTTCATAATTTCCAAATATTCCTGAATTTATATTATTTTGTAATTATTTTTACATTTCTTTTTTTTAATTTATGCTTCTACATTATCATTTACACAAACATTACAATCAACATTTAAACATTGTCTTACGTTATAGAAATTGTGATTAAAAATGGTCAACTATAGTTTAATTAAGTCGTAAACAAATTTTTATTAATTAATTATAATAATTTCCATCAATTTTCATATTTTTTTCTTGAAATTTCCATTGATATCGACATTTCTAATGATCCATAAAATTGGGAGCTCGATATCTTGAATCTGGTTGCAACGACTATAACAAAACAAAATAGGGTTCAATTCATATTCTATTTTATATTATCTTGACGCACAACAATTATGTGTTTTGTAGACGGTCTCGATTTTGTTTTTGAAAGTTATTTATAAATTATGTGGTTGAGTGGAAATTCTAAAAGTAACATTTTTATATTTTCAGTGTATATAGATTTTAAATTTGAAATTCTAAAAGATAAAAACAATAAAAATATAATATTGGTTAAAATACCATTTTGGTCTCCATAGTCGTTCAATTTTTAATCCATATAATTTCAGTAAATCTTAAATTTAGTCCTTGAAGATTAATTTTTACTAAAATTAATTAAATAATAATAATAATTTTTATGTAAGAAAATATTATATATTCATGTTTTCGACCTATGTTAAAACATTCGAGATTAAAACTTAAGATTTATTGAAAATACAAATATTAAAATTGAAAAATAGAAAGTATAAACATTAAAACTAAACAAATTCAAAATATATGGACTAAAATAGTATTTTAACTTATAGTATTTCACGTTATAAACTCAATTTATTTTATTAAATAATATATAATATTATAAAATAATAAATATAAAAAAAATAAGTTGATAAATTAATTAGTAAGGACTTATATATAATATTTAATGAATAACTATAATTAATTTTAAAGTTTATTATATATTTTGGAATACATTTTAAATTAGAATTTAATTTATATATATGGTTTCAAGTACATATTTGAAAATACGGGAAAAGAATCCATTTTCCATGAAGGGGTTGTTTTCAAATTGCCAACAAAATAGGCCTTAAAATATTCATTTAAAAAAAATTAAAAAAATACTTTGATTAAAAAATATATATTTGTATAGTTTAATTTTTAGAAGAAAACAGAAAGACTGGCAAATTATATCATCAGTGAGGTTTAAATATAATAATAATAAAACGGAAAAAGGCAGAGGGTGGGACCCAGAGGACATAGGAAAGGGTGTCGGTAGTGTGGGGGATGTGAAATTTGAAATTCCCCGGTTTTTGAGAGTCTGTTCTTCTCTTTCATTACTCCACACAACAACGCACACACACCATTCATTTTTTATACGATCTGTGTGTATTTGTGCCACGTGTTATTTTATTCCCCAAATATTTTTCCTGGCCCCGAATGCTCCTTCTCCATATCTCCACCTCACCATCTCTGATTTTCTTCGATCTCATCTCCTCCACGTCGGACCCCTCCCACGTGACTCCTTCTGCCACCTCATCTCTCTTTTCATATTTATATATATAATATAAATGGATAGGATAATAATCCTCGAACATGGTCACCCTTCCTCCACGACAATGTCTCCCACTCCTCTTTCCTTTCCCTCTCCCACCGCATTCCCCCCCATTTCTCTCTCTCTCTTTTTTTTTTTTCTATTTCTTTATTTCAACTTTTCTTCTTTCTTTTTATTTTCTTTCTTATTTTATTTTATTATTCAACCCCTTTCTTTCTCTACCCTTTTCTTTTTTTTTATTTGTGTTTTGGTATGAATTTTAAAATGTAGGAAAATATTGATTACGTTTTTTTTATATTTTAAATAAATAAATATGCTTTCAACTTTAGTCTAATTTCATCTATATAATTTCAAAATGTTGAATTTAATTACAGTAATTTCAACCTTAATTAAGATATGAATAGGTATGAATATGATGGTGATCTAAAATGATTCACTAATCCAAATTTCCATTATCAACATCATTATCTATTTCTGTTTAAAAGTTTCGAGAATTTTTTATTTGAAAAATTCTTAGAAAAATCTAAAAATTGTTTTATCTTTTATGACAAGAAATTTTAAAAGTACAGAAATATTTTTAGATATAAAATTGTAAAACTATGCACGTAAAAAGTAATTTTTTTTCCTATAAAATTTAAATATTTTTTTTTATATATTTACAAAAGCCTCTTTTTATTTTGAGGGTAGTTTTTGAAAAGTTAAGGACAATACTAAAGCTTTTAAATATATAATAATATTTTTTTAAACAACATGACCAAGTTCATTGGTATATATATATATACCACTTCGAAAACAGCCCGACCTTCCAAAATTAATCATGTAAGCCAATAAAAATTATTTAAAATTATTTTTATCTATGAACTGTATTGCATGATAATAATAATAACAGTCTTTTTCAATAATATATATATATGTTTGGTCTCTTTCCACTTTCAATAAAAAAATTTAAAATATTATATTTTTAATCTTTTAAATTTTGAATTTTATTTCAATTTAATTTCTATATTTCAAAATGTTACCATTTACCCTTGAAATAAAGATTTTGTTTCAATTAGGTCCCTAAATTCCAAGATTTGCATGCTTACCCTTGAGTTTTCACTAAATACTCATTTTATATCTTTAGAGTTAATGTTTATTAATTAATTTTAAAGAATGGCAATTAATTAGATTTCACTATTTTTCATCACTATTAAAATTAAATTTAAAAGTTTATTTCATAATTATTTTAAACTACGTAATAGACATTAAGGCGAAACACTAAAAGTGAATATTTGGTTAAAAAAAAAACAAAGTTAAAGATATATAAATGTTGAAACATAGGAATCAAATGGAAATTATACCCAAAATTTAAGAATAAAAAATGCATAATAATAAGAAAAAGAAGAACAGTGACGGCAATAAAAGGGTCAACTATAATTTTTTTAAACTTTCTAAGATCTTATATGATAAGTTTTTAAACTGTTAAATTTCCATGTTAGATGCATCCATAAATCTTAAATATCTTTAATGGCTTGTTGCATAATCTTGATTTATTCAAATAATTTTATAGGTTCATAAACTAGTATGAAATAAAACTGAAAATATGATTGCATTAATATCAAGCCCATTTGAGAATTCATGGTCTCACTAGTTGAGATACACCCACTACTAGATGTCTCACTTAATTATTAAGCTGCATTTTGGGCTCACTTTGTTGAGATATACATATATGATGTCTCACATAGTTAAATTAAGCCTTCTATCTTTTGAACTCCCTTCAAGCTGCAACTCAAGTTTTTCTTAGTCTCATCCCAACTATTTTATATTATAAATGGTTGAATAATAGTAAAGAGGCTAGATCATGTTGGTAAGAGAACAAACAGATAGTTTTATATTTAAAATCACCACAAGATATTTCAAAAATAATGATTTAAACCAGTAAAAATTATTTTCCTTGAGAAAATTGTACTATCAAGTACAAATTTTATCTTTAGATTTTTGAATTTCAAAAATAATTTATAGGTTCTACAACTTTTTAATTTTGTATCGGTTAGATCTTCAAATCTTAAAACTATCTAATATAATCAGTGAAATTTCCAATATTGTATAATAAGTAGTTGATATATTAAACATTCTTTTAAATTCACGGACCAATTAAAAACTAAATCGAAAAGCGATTAGAATTTTATAATATATCATATGTCATTGGATTATTTTTAATGTCAAATAGTTCAAATACCTCCGAGACATTGAATTTAAAAGAATGATTAAATCGTATTATCTATTAAAAAAAGAATAACTAGAACGGGATATTAATCTTTTACCGACATATCAATAATTTTCACATACTTGTACTTTAATCCGAGAAGGGAATTAACATTATTTACTGCGTTGTAAAAGAATTCATAAAAAAATAATAACAAAGTATGTCGCTAATATAAATATAATTATAAATAATAAATATTTTAACTCCTTTTATAAAAGTATTTCAACTAGTTTAAAAATGTTAAAAAATATATAATATAAATAATAAATATTTTAGTTTGTTTTATAAAAACATCTTAACTAGTTTAAAAAGTTGAAACTTGAGCGACTCGAGATCATATGAGCTATTAGGCAAAACTTTGATAAAGAGACCCTTATATAAAAAATATTAATTTTGATAACTTAAATTCATTAATATATCATTTTCAATGAATAATACGACGATTCATTTGATATTTTCTGTGATATTGTTGACCTTAAATAAGATTTAATTAACCTCAATTTTGAAAAGCTCCTTTTAGTAGAAGCAACCGGGTATTGTTAATAATATTCTATAAGCAATATATGCATTTAAAAAAATATTTATTTTTTTATATAATTTAATATTATAATAGGACAATCAATTTTATTTTGTATGACTTCTCTTAATATTTTTTAATTTAGAAAATAGATATAAATCGTTAATGTTAGAAAATATATCATGTTTTAATGTATTTTTAATCTTGATAAAAATATTTTTTCAAACTATCATGATCTAATGACTTTAAATATTTCATATAATAAGAAGTTAAATATATTATCGTATACTTTGAAATCATTTAAATCTATTTTTAAATGAATACATTGTTTGATTCATAACATAGTAAAATCAATCAATTCTATAAGAATGTTTCGATAATCGTATTTATTCAATGACAATATTCTATTTATTTTCATCTATATATATTGAGACGTTTCTAAAATGGGACTTTAATCGACTGACACTCACTCATAATTTAACCCGACACTGCGTTAAAAAACATATAATATTACTAAACATTTTAATTGGTAAAAAAAAAAAAAAGGTGAAAAAGGAAAAGATAATTCGAAGGGGAAAAATAATTATTGTAGAAAGAGAGAGAACTTCAGCAAAAGAGAGGGAAAAAAAAAAAAAAAAAAAAAGCAGTCTGGTGAAACGTTAGTACTGTTGCCACGTTGGCGTACGGTGATGCGTTTTAAAGAGAGGGTTTCAGGTTGGCTTCACGTGGCAAGTGTTCCTCGTGGACCACAGTACGCCACGTAGGAACCGCTTCGAATCTTCAGGCTCTTCAATCTTGCTTGACACGTTATCACCCAATCTCAGGAAGCCCAAAAAAATATCTCGGAGAGCGAGTCTACTCAAATGTCTCCAAGATATCCCAAATATATATATGATTTTCTTTTATATATTATTTCCCCATTTAATTCACTCTCCATGAGAATTCGACACGTGGCAACACGCTTGCCGTATGAGTGGTAGACGCCTATTCAGTATGAAGAACCGAGAAATAATCTCCTGCCAACCACTTAATCCCTAACCCCGACAAGATTCCGCCACGCGGCAATCTGGTAGCCGGTGGATCGAATCTAAGACAATGGAGAGCCTGGATTTATCCACGTTGATGGTACAGGAGAAGCGATCTGTGAAGAAGCATCGAAATTCACTATTAAAGATATTTTACATTAGGGATGAGTAAGTGAAATATCTAAAATAGCCCTGAGAAATATTTAGGGGATAAAAAAGGGTTGTAATTTAGGCGAAAATTAAGGGCAGTTCTCCTAATATAAGAAAATTGTACTTTCCCCTTCCGCTTCTTTTATTCTTCGGCATTTCTTTCGGAATGAAGAGATAAAAGGGAAAAGGAAGAAGAAGAGAGGGAGAAGAAAAAATCAGCGGCTGAAAAATCAAGAGGGTTACAACAACAACAACAACAACAAGAGTGAATCTAAATCTGAGATTTTCGAAGAAGAAATGAAGAAGTGCGAGCTGTGTGGGCAGCAAGCGAGGATGTTCTGTGAGTCGGATCAGGCGAACCTGTGTTGGGACTGCGATGAGAAGGTTCACTGTGCAAATTTTCTTGTTGCTAAACATTCTCGGAGCCTTCTTTGTCATGTATGTCAGTCGCCGACTCCATGGGCGGCCTCTGGTCGGAAACTTACGCCGACGGTTTCTGTGTGCGAGGGATGTGTTGAAGTCCATGGTGGTAAATGCGAGCGAGGTGTATATCAAGAGCGCCGTAGAGATAACGAGGAGGAAGTTGATGAGGGTGATGGTTTTGTCGATGGTGAAGGTTTTGATAGTTATGAGGGAGGTGATAGTGAGGAAGACGATGATGGGGATGATGATGAGGATGAGGACGAGGAAGACGAAGAGGAAGAAGAGGATGAGGACGGGGAAAACCAGGTGGTGCCCTGGTCTTATGCATCTTCTTCGTCGCTACCACCGCCTCCGGCAGCCACTTCTAGTAGCGAGGGCGAGATTTCAGCCGCCGCTGGTGTCGCATCGAAGCGGATGAGAGAATACGGCGTCGATCTCGATTCCGAGGTATGTATTCTTTTATGTTTTGTTTTCTTGCTATTGCCTTTTCTTTGTTTTCTTTTTCCTAATTAGACTCTGCTGAAGGAAATCGTTCGGGATTCGAAATCTATCGTTTTCACTCATACAACAATAATCAATGGTTTTCAGTTCTCCAAGTGAATCTGACTCAAGATTTGAACCGAATCGTTCTGTTTTACAACCTTCTTAACCTTTGATTTTGATACAAATCGTATAAATATACCGATCTGAAACATAATCATCCTTTTTCTAGTTGTTAATGTTCCAGTGGTTCAAACAGGGTTGTAGTAATCGTTTGTCACTTGAATGCAGGATGAAATCGAGTGTTCTTCTGCACCACAGGGTACGCGGCCATTTTTCAATGACGAAGCGACTTCCTCGAGTTCCCTTAGGCCACTGAAGCAAGCAAGAGTTACAGGACCGACCCAATCAGCCACATCCAATCCAGATGATGAAGCTTGTAAAGCCAAGATAAAATCCACGGCTGTCGTTAGATCTATCCAGAGACTCCAGAACCGTCTTCCCACCAACATTAACGATGCTTCCAAAATGATCTTTGGAATATGCAAAATGAGCAGAGATCAAAATCGTTGATTCTTCACTAACCACACAATGGAAGGTAGCTAGGGTTCATAAATTTTTTTCCCCCATTTTGGGGTTTCATTTTTCTCACTAATTGTCTGTCGTGATCAATTAATTCGAGGATTATACCTGTTTTCTCAACTGTGTACAACCTAGAATTTCCCCATCTATTTTCCATTAGATAATCTTGTCATCATTTGTGAAGCCTGTCATGTGTAGCCAGATATTAATTTACCCAACTACATTCTATTAACAGATTTCTCTGTACACTTCTATGACTGTTTTCTCGATGCAATATCTCAGTCAATTTTAGTTAGTTTATTGTTTAAAGGGAGAGATTCTCCGCATTCTAGTTGTGTTTATGTGGGTCTCCCATGACCAGGAGAGATGTATTCCATATAAAATATGCATAAAAACCCATATCTCCATATCTCTTTTGAACAACATTTTTAGGTCCAGGAAGCCGCTTTTTGGGATTTTTGCATATTGAAGATAATACCCAATACCGAACTGAAGGTAATCATACATCTTGATATTAAAATAATGTTCTTGAATCCTCATGTTGGTGCTGTATATGATTAAAATAGTAAGATTACGACCAACCTTATGTTGGATGGAATCTCCATGTTCATATTTTAACTCCTTGCTTCATTCATACATACATGTATACATTTCAGAAAGTATTTGTCGATTGTTTGTGTTTGCTCTTCAAATCTGGCTAGGGTTTTTGATTAAGAAAGATCATTTTGAGTTGTCAAATTAATGTTGATTGGATTATTGAGTGGTTCACATCTTCTCACTATTTAGACTTCCCTGTTCAAAACTATGACTACATTCAGGCCATGGGTTGACTAGAAATTCCTTGATGTTAACAGATAATTGTAAGGAAATAATATCCATGGATACCCATTTACTTTTTCTAAAACCATCTTGGCCATAAGTTTTGATAGAGAAAGAGAGAGGGGTAGCACTTAGAATTAGAATTTTCTTTGCCACTCCTTCTTTTTGAAGGGGCTTGAAAATATCGGCTGCCGAAGGCCCATTTTGTGTGGCTGTGTGTGTATTGGCGTACTTTATTTGATTGGCGTATTTTATTTTTGGCGATGTCTTGATTATATGAGACAAGCAGGCGAAAGGATTGGTGGATAGTTATGGTCAAATGTTAGGTATAGGTCATTTATTTATTTATTTATTTATTTTAAAATAATAAAATTAGAAAGAAGGAATTATTGTGGCTTTTAATTTATTTCTTGCATTTAAACATTCATATACGGAAGGGATTAGAGCTAGGTTGCTCGTGATATGGCAGCTTTGGCCTCCTTTTAAGGTTGCTATTTGTTTTGGAAAGATGTTTGTCTCGATTGTGTTTTTTCCTCTCCTCTGGTAGGAACTTTGTGGTGGATGTGTTTGGTTGCTCTGGTGGCCTTAAAAAGGAAAAGATTAGAGCAGGGTTAGGTAACTGGGAGAAGAAAAAAAAGAGATTAGTGCAACTTGATTGAATTTGTTGATATATTATTTTTGGTCTACCAAAGAGGTTTGTGTTGGAGATGATCAGATCTGTCGTGATGAGTCAGCCGTGTCGTTCTTGCTTTCTTTCTTTAGAAGTTAGGTTGTGTTTTGTTTCACATTTTAGAGGAGGGAAGTAGATGGATAGATTCTATTTGGTCCATCATGGGTGGATACTACATTCACTTGTACGTTTGTTAATTTTTGTTTTTTTAATGTTTTTGAGGGTTTTTTAGTTGGTTGTGATCTAGTTTAAAATATTGAGGTCTCAATTTTATGAGAATATTGATATTCGAAGAATATTATGAAAATTATGAAATGTTTTTTATTGTGGCTTAATTAGACTACAATCTACTATTTTTAATCATCATATCAAATAAGTAAGATAACGTTTAAACGTATATTGTAAAAATGTATTTTTAAATGTTGATACGTAAGTAGAAATTTAAAAAAGAAATGGAAAAAAAAGAGATGGAAAAAAATTAATAAAATATTAAATTTAGAAAATATTTTGAGGTGGAAGGTGAAAATGAAACTTTTGGATGGTAAAAGAAATTTGTATCAATTCAATTGCAGGGTGGAATAATGTGAGAAATTGATGAAATTTTTTTTAACGAGGTTAAAAATAAATGTACATTCTTTTTTCGTGGTTTTTTAGGGGTGTGCAAAAAATCCGATGACTCGAAAAAATCGAACAACCTAATCTATGCGGTTTGAGTTGAATTATCAAACTCATTTAGGTTGGATTGGGTTTAAATTAATGAAAATTTTATGAGTTGGATTGGTTGTTCACCTAATATAATCAAAATCAACCCGAAATTATTATTAACTTTAAAATATATATTTTTATTACTTATAACATAATTATTTATATATGTATTGATTTTAGTTTTATTTAATTTCAATAAGTTTTTGAATAATTTATTTTTCAACAATTTTTAAAAGTAGTTTCTTTGCATTTTATGAAAAAATTTCATTATATAAATTGAAATTGAGTCGTTAATTTTAATTCAATATATGAAAATAATTAAATTAGATTTTTACATATTTATGTTTTACCTCTTTTTAGAATAAAAATTTAAATAAATGATTCGATTAATCCGAACTAATCCAACCCAAATATTTCATGGTTGGATTAGTTGGGTTCATTTTTTAATAAAAGGTTATTTAAGTTCAAAAAATTTACAACCCAAACAATTGAGTTAAGTCTAAAAAGTCTTTCAACCCAATCCAACTCAACCCATGAACACTTTTTTTTATACCCATTTTTTTTAGAAATAAAAGTTTTGAATTGAAAATAAAGTTGAAAATAGAAAAAGTAGTATATTGAAGAAGTTTCATTTTTCGTTCTAAATGACATTGGTTTGTGTAATTGTATGTAATAAAATAATATAAAATCGAAAAACTTGAACGGAGGTAACGTAGTTAAAAAAAATTCTTGAGAAATCTCGAAATTTCCTCTTACAGGAAAAAAACGAAAACTTTCCTCCTACCGGAATTTTGTGATTCTAATGGAAATTTCCCATCATGGTTGTGGTAGGGTTGCAAAAGGGCTAGTGCAATTTCATACACTCGGGTATTATTATTTGGGTAATATTATTTTATATGCAATTCATCATAGTTTAGTGAATAAGACACCAATTGAAAACAAAAATCTATTGTTTTTCAAATATTATTTTGTTTGATCGTTTTTTCACCTTTCCAATAGTTGAACTAATATATATGTATACATCTCAATTTTTATTTTACATATTTTCTATTTCACTCTTTAAAAAATTTGATATTTGATCTAAAGAAAAAATGAAATATAACTCAAACATGGTAAACAAGAAGAAGCATCCTTTCGAGGGGCATGTTGAAGGTCTCATAATCTTCATCAATTGATTATGCGAGGAATTTCATATTCTCTAAAATTATTTTCATTCCTAATTTTAATTGATAAGAGAACAAAATGGGTTAATGAGTGCTCAATTACCACAAACATAAAGATGACTACTAAGACTGGTTTGGATAGCCATAGCCAATCTAAAAACAAAAGTTATTTCATGTATTCA
The DNA here is from genome assembly GCF_009727055.1 of Benincasa hispida. Classification (NCBI taxonomy): domain Eukaryota; kingdom Viridiplantae; phylum Streptophyta; class Magnoliopsida; order Cucurbitales; family Cucurbitaceae; genus Benincasa; species Benincasa hispida. Next base: position 55,140,449 of record NC_052357.1, read on the forward strand.
ACTTATTATATTTATAGAAAAATTTCAAAAATATTTATACTTCAAAAAGTTTCAAAAATGCTTGTACTTTTGGAACTTTTTGTTATAAAATGTAATTTTTTTTTTAATATTTAAAAAGACCTCTATAATTATGCTTGCTTGGCATAGTTATGATTTGTAATCCATTATAAAATACTTTTTTTTTTTGGAAGAAATACATATGTTAAATTAACCAAACAAAAAAAAGAGTTTATAACTTAAACAGTATAGTTCAACATTTTAAAATTTAAATTTTATAACATAAAAATAATATTTTAGGATTTGTAGGATCACATAATTTGACAATTTTTAAATACATAATCTAAATTCCTTAGCAAATGCATATTTATGAACCTAAATTAAATGTATCTACTCATAAACAATGGATTCTTGCTTCCTTAACTAGAACAAGAACAATATGTATTCGCCTCTACAAGATCCACCAACCTCGAAAAAAATTTAAAACAAAAAATGGCAATAATAGCGTAATTTCACAATTGGATTTTTGAACGATGGTTCCAAAACCTCATGTTTGAACACAATGAAGCTATTAAGAAATAGTTTAGCTTTTAATTCTCGTTTGTTGCTTCAAAAAACAAAACAAAACAAAATTAGCCATCATAATCGATTTTAAAAATTTATTGGTGATTTTCATCCTTCAGAATCTCTATCATCGATAGGTTTGGAGATCATGATCTCTCTTAATTGATATGAACATTTATTTTCTCGATCAATAAAATTTAAAGACTATTAGATTGGATCATGCATCCTCTATGCTGTTTGCAAGGAAAGAGCAATAGACTAGACCAACCTACAAAAAAGAAATATTCCCTTCGTAAACAGTCTTCTATAATTTCAAATAAATCATTTTCGTCTTTAGTAAATTTACCAGCGACTATAGTCATAGTGATCCTCCTATTCAACTATCTTCAACAATTTTTAAACACCTCATAACATTTTTAGGGTCTTCGAGTCTATCGTTTTTATATGATTTCTACTGTCCCTTCTTTCTAATATGTTTTGAATATAAACATCATTTATTTAATTGATCCATAACATGACCTAGATTAATATTCAACATAATCTTTATATTCCAACTTCATCGTTTTCAACCCCTTCACAATAGTCTAAGTCCCTCATTAGTGGTTGAATGTGTTGGAGGTCATCAATCTCATCAATGATTTTTTTTTAGAGGAAAATAAAGTGATCCATGATTTTGTTGCTTTTACATCCTTTCTAGGTTATTCTTTGATTTATATTTTCTAAAAATAGTATTTTTTCTATCATTCTGATGAGAAAACTAGTTGTAATTGTTTTTTTTTTTTTTTTTTGTCAATTTACCTAAAATAATATTCTATAAAATCAAATAAAATTGTTGTCATCCGCTTTGTTTATTATATAATTTTAATTAGATTAAAAAGAGAAGTTTGCTTCCCCTAAAAAAATAATAATAAATAAAGATTGCTCTTCACCAAGTAAGGAAAAAGTAGAGAAAATAATTAAAAAAAAATGCTCCTAATTTTTTCAACCATTCAAAATATTGTTGTCAGGTACTATATCTTTCAAATATCCCAACATTTCTTTTATGATATTATGATATTATGCTATTAAAAAAAAACATTTCTTCTACTCAGCTGAAAATATTAACCTTATTAATTTTAAACATTTAATCTTTTGGTTTAATCAAATTATTTTGTTCTTAGGTCACGTTTTATTAGAATCTATCAATGATAATGTAAACAATGGGATCCAGTTGATCATTTTTGTTGTCGTTAATATGCATTTCGTAATGGTAATGAGTTGTAAGACCCACCTTGAAATCTGTAACCAAATCAAATGAAGGGTACTAAATCTAATTGTGGTTTAAAATTATGTAAGACCCAACACTACTTTTACTGCAGATATTGTTACTGTAACAGTATGAGAATTATGAATATGCCACATTTATTGTCACCTTTATCATTACATCCTTACCGTTAGGGTTAAGCAGTAACAATGACGATAACAATAACAGTAAATTGTGATAAATTCATAAATCTAGGTAAACACAATTAAAAACGATTCAATTATATTTGTGATTCAGGCCTATTACGATTCATCCATCAATGAAATCTTATTCCGATTACACTCATTTTTATTACGGTTTGGTAAATATGGTCTAAATGTCGCTTAATATCTTTGAAAACAAAATTAAAAAATTTTCCAAATTAGCAATCTATCTAAAGTTCAACTAATAAAAAAAAAATGAGTGAAAATGTACAACATGAGGGTGGAGTTGGAGATGGAGATGGCTTCCACATCCATGTCCCCACTCTCCATTTCTTTATCTATTTTCCCAAATTTCTCGTTTAATTTTATGGAGATTGAAAAGTGATTTTTCGACAAAGATGACTTAACTATTCAAGAAGAATGAAATAATTACTTATCAAATTACATTTATATATATAAACCAAATAAAGTTTGAAATTTAATTATATAAATACAATTAAAAAACATAACGATAGTAATAATAATTAACTAAAAACAAGGCAAACAAGATGAGGCTCGAAACGATATGGGAAACATTATGTCTCTATCTCCATTTAGCTTGTAGAGATTTTTTTTTTCTCACTTCCTCTCCTATTTCCATGTCTTAAAGGTTGTTACCGACAAAGCTCCATCCCTGTAGAAAAAACGAACATCTCTACACACAAATCATATCACCAAAATATACAAATTCAATTATAGAAAGCCTTCCAAACTATAAAATCCAAGGAGATAAAAACTAATGAAACTAACAAAAAAAAAGATGTCATATCGAACTAAATAAAACCATTTAACACAGGTCAAAAAATATATATTGACAAGAATGCTCATAACTAAATACAAATCTTTAAATAATAACTAAGAGTACTAATTACACCATTGTTCAACTATGAAGTTTAAATTGCATAATTTCTCCAAAAAAAAAAAATTGCATAATTATTCACATGCTAGGTTTTTAATATTAAAATTGATTTACACCCAAGTATAAGTTGAACATTAAAAAATGAAATTTTATTGAGGTATAATGTATGGGAAAAATATTATTTTATTTAAAATAATAAAATAAAATAAAATAAAAAGTAGCAGAAGACAAAGTGATTAGCAGGGGATGTATAATATTTATTAGGATGGGACCAAGAGACCAGATGCTAAGTTATGGGTCTAATATGGATAAGCTAAACGCAAAACTTATCACATGCCAAAAAATTAATTCGATTGAAAAATAAAATAATTAAAATATAAATAAATCATGCCTTTGGGTATTGAATTTTGCTTATGAGTATTAATTTATTAACTTATGACATAATCACCACTAATCATTTATCATGAAAGTTCATTGTGGTTTAAGATTCACCACACAAACATATAGGGGAAAAATTATAATAAAGCAAATTCATTCAATCAAACAATGCTGGATTTTTTTTTTTAAAGCCCCTAGAAATTCAAATATATTTACAAAGATAGTAAGAAAAATAGGGAAAATTAAAAGGATATTGTCCTTTTAGAAACTATTTAGTAAAATATTGTTGTTTTCAAACTATTTGTAAAAATATTGTTTTTTTTTTTTAAAAATAAGTCGAGGGTTGAAAATTCGATCTAGATAGGTCGAATTTTGAACCCTCGACCTTCCTTTCACTTGTACGTCGAACTTTGAACCCTCGATCTTGCCCTTCCTAACATTATTATTGAGTCTGTTTAATTATCATTCCGGAGACCTTCATCTATCAAAAGATCGTATTTCTAAATTTTCATAAGATCCCCCTGGAATTCCTTCCAAAACTTATTGAATAATTTTTACGGATTCTGTCACCTCAGCAAGTCTGACTAAATAACGAGCTAATGAATCTCCTTCTTTTTGCCACTGAACTTCCCAATCAAATTCGAGAGCGAGATTATGAAAGAGAGCGAGAGTTTGAGAGAACGAGATTTTGAGCGTGACCGTGAGCGAGGGCGAGAGCGAAATAGCGAGATTTTGATAGAGAGCAAGAATATCGTACAAATTTCCTTTTTTTTTTTCCTTTTTAATTATTACACATTCCATCTTCTTCTTTCTAATCTCTCTTTTTTTTTTTTAATTTTCATTTTATAAAAACAATTTCTAAAAATATTTTATTATTTTATTTAAACTCTAAGAAGAATAAATTATAAAAAAAAAATAACTCATAAAAATTAAAAAAAATGTAAATTAAATATCTCATTTATATAAAAATAATTACAAAAATCAATGTGTCCCACAAAGCGGACGTCGTCGATTTCGAGCTTGTTGTCTTCGTCGACTTTGAACTTGTTGTTCAGGTTCTTCTTGATGTTGCTCTAGTACCTCTGCAAGCGCTTTATAATATAAATATTCATTATGCTCCCCACGATCCCAACCATGTCCATGCACGTATGAAGACGAAGGACCAGCCTCTGAGTCATAATGTCCTGAACCAAATGCTGGCATCATCGTCATCAGACTAACATAATTAGTCTGACTCTGCGTCTGCGTCATAGAGGGCAACTCTTCCACATTATGTGCAACCTCATCAAACTCATCCTCTTCCTGAACAGGTCCTCTACGTCTAGGAGCTGGTGGAGGAATAATAGGTATATCGTACATATAATGAATTTCCTCCATATAGCTTTGGTTGTCACTACATATAGCAAGAACCTGGTTCGGATCATTTGCAACCTCATGGAGTCTACTGTTGTTCGATCTCTGTGAATTATAAAACAATTAGACAATATTTAAAATAAATTTAAATTAAAAAAATAGATAATATTCATTCATTTACCAGATGATCCACAACTGCTCCCCGACGAGTGACGTAGCGCCTTGTGATATTATTATACCAATGAATATATTCTGGAGTGACATCTGTGTCAAACCGTTCAAGAGAAACCTCCACTGCAATAAACCTTGCCCGATAGTGCCATCGCACTACCAAATGTGCAACTTTTTTGGACCAATCTCCTGTCCTTAGGTCAATATCATGCAGTACGGGTTCAGTATTACAAGGCGATGGGACATCATGCTGAAAACTGAATTGTCTCGTCACTCTGTCAAGAAGATGCCACTCACCAATGTGAAAACATATGAGAGGACTCATCGTCCGCCATATGTTTTGACCATTCGTACAAAAATTAGGCAAAGTATGCACAATAATTTTGTACGGCTCCCAAATAACATGAAACATAAAATATTATATTAGAGAATATTAAAGACAAATACAATAAAAATGTGA
>NC_052357.1:55149245-55186942 GCF_009727055.1 Benincasa hispida
CCAACATTCTCGCTTTGAATCTCGCTCTCTCCTAAATCTCACTTTGAATCTCGCTCTCTCCTTAATCTGCTTCAGCCCACTTATCTCCTTAATCGCTTTGAAGTTTCGACATGTGTGTAACCTTCGACAACCTAATATACAAAATTTTGTTCGTAGACAAAGCTAATTTGAAATTGTCTTTCATTCTAAGGCATAACTTGTATCCATGCGCTTCATATTCGCTTGGAGTTTGCTCCCAGAAATATAGCCATCCCCACCCCCTCACATCAATCCCACAAGCCTCCGTCTAATTCGAAATGATAATAAAATGCATAGGTTGTTAGAAGCAGCTCGAGTACACAGATACATATAGTATACCATCTCATTACTTTATTTCCTCTATGAGGGAAAAAGAAAAGTAATAAACTTGCAATCTCGAGGGTGGATGTGTGTCGAAACTTCAACCTTCGACAACCTAAGCGAGATTCGCGAGATTTCCCTTGTCGAGGGTTGAAGTTTCGGTCTATGTATTGTTTCCAAGTTTTTTCTTTGTTCGTCGAGTTCTCAATGTTCGACCTCCACATTAGTCGAGTTCTCAACGTTCGACCTCTAGCCTCGACCTCCCAAAACATTTTGAAGTTCTCAACCTGCAATCTCGAGGGTAGATATGTGTCGAAACATTTAATCTTTGTACTTTAAATAAATTTTAATACCTGAAAGTTAATTTTTACTTAAATTGGTTAAATAATAACAATAAATTTCATGCAAGATACAAGAAAATATAATATGTGAATATATTTTAAACATTCATGGTAAATAATAATAATAATAAACAATAAACTAGCAATGAAGATTAAGTTTAAAATATATTGAAAATATAGACTAAACTTGAACCATTAAAATTACATAGATTAAAATTGAACAAATTTTATAGAAAAAAGTATACATAATATTTAAAAACAGAATGATTATATGTAATATTTTCCATCACACTAATGTGGCTAAAATTTATCCAATCAATAAAACATATTGTATGTTGGATTCATATGATGAAGGGATGGGATTTGACTTAAATATACATATGAATATTTGCAAAGGACTTGAAGAAAAATGATTTTGACCTACCACCCATATTTAGTAATTAAATCAAACCAACCAATTATATCTCATCCAGTTGTTGGGTTTATTTGTGTGGCTGTGTTTTCATGTTGCTTTTTTGCTTTGGTTAAATGGACATTGAAGGTTTGAACCCAAATATGGAAATTGCTATTACCCTAACATTTCAATTATGTTATCCATTTTTATCTTATGTTTTTGGCATTATTCTAGTTGCAAATTTCAACTAGTCCACTTGACAAAAAAATAAAATAAAAATAAAAATAAAAATAAAAAATAATAATAATAAAATAAAATAATAATCAAACTTGAAAAGAATCTTCTCAATCATTGTCCCCATTTGGGTTATCATGATAGCTTGCTTTATCATTCATTTACTAACCACGTGTTTAAGAATTTTAAATCCATTTGTACATATGTTTAACTATTTCAACAAGATACCACCTTACAAATTCTATAGCATTTTATATTGACATAATATGCCAATTTATGGTCAATCCTATTCTTAGTGATAGAAATGATAATCTTCAACTTATAATTTGTAAACCAATTTCACAGTCAATTTTGAAACGTAAAACTGTTAAATATATTAGAGACTTATTAGATTTAAAATTAAAAGTTTAAAAAGTCATTTTAGCATTCTTACATTTTAAAGATCTATTATACATAAAATTGAAAGTTTGATAACCTATTAAATACTTTTTAGAGTTTTAAAAAAGAACTATTTGACAAAAACATAAAGGTACAAAAACCAAATTTGTAATCTGATCATCTTTCTTAAGTTTTTTTTTCATCTTATTCCTACAAAGTTCAATTATCCATTACTATAATTGGGAAATTTCTTCATAAAAGAAATCCCTTTGCAGTTTGCACATAAACAGATATAAAAATATATGGAAAGTTTAGAAAAGCTTGCTCAATCAAATCCAGTACCCCTCCTATTGAAGTTCCTAAACCTTTGAATGCAAGGGATCCAGCCAGTTGCTATTTTTGTCAGCTACATGGCCTAGCAAAAGGGACAATTTATTTCCCTTGGTCTCATTTTGCTGATTGATCCCTCTTCTTCCTACTTAGTTGAGAGATTGTAGGTCCTCTACCAGGAGGGTATGTCCATCTAGTTCAAGGTAATTCAATTCAATTCTTGCACAAGAATTAACTTATTCAAACGTCCTTCCAACCCCACACACAAGACTCACCATTATTGGTCAGAGTAAAATGCAAGGCAGACACATCATCTGACAAAGAATAAGTGGCTGAAAAAAGAAGAGAGAAAAAGAGATAAAAAGCCAGAGCTGAGAATAAAGCACACAATTTTCCAATACTTCCAAGTTTATCCTTCCACTGTGCAGACATTCCAGAGATAAAAAGAGTGATGGCAAATGCAGAATCAAATTTCACTTCTTCAAAGTTCCTAACCTATAATGCTCAACTATATCCTTTTGGACTATGTCAGAAAGAATACAGTATTACTGTAGTACATACTCAATAATATTTTAGTTATGTGGTTAAATATATAGAAGTATGCACTACTACTTCTAAGTAAGATTCTCTTTCATTTGGAAGATGTAAATTTTCCCAAGCTTTCATGCCTAATAACTATCATCTGTCTATCTATGGAAACTAGAGTGTTTTTCCTGAGTAATTCTAAGAAGGGTTATAAAGCACTATGGAGTTTTATGGCTTTGAAGCAGGACAATGGAAGTAGGTATATTTCACAATTCAACCATTAATCAGAAATTCAAGCAACATAACAAATTTGTTCCAGGATTTCAGTAATTAGCAAGCAGATAAAAAAATTGTGGCAGGAGAGCAACAAATATTATTGATATCAATGCAATTAAACAATTTGAAAGGCCAGACATCAACTTCATATCATTCAGACATTATTTTTTTATTCACGGTTTCTTCGTCTCAGAAAACAGGGGATCTGAAATTCAGACTCAAAACCGACAATCCAGTTTGCACCTCAGCTAATCAGGATGACAGGCAAGCTTTTCAACACAAACTACATGAAGGAATACAAGGAAAATTAAACACAATTATACAGATAGGTGACAAGAAACTTAAGAATATGATCGAAGGTATAATGATAATCTTCTTAATTCAAATATCATCATTTTACTTCCTCGTTTTTAGTAGGATGATCGATATGAAACAACAATTTTCACTTGGAGAAATAAATAAGCCAGAGAGTTGCATGGATATAGGGATAGAGGAATTGGTTACATATCCTTACTTGCACATGGGAAAATCAGTCTCTGATTTGGATAATTACCATCTAAACACCTGTGACAAGAGACGCAAAACCTAGTCATTAATTGATGCCATTTAAAAGATAAAAAAAACTCCCAAAAACACATCCCTATACAAGTTCAAGGAAACACGAGCATTGTTAGTACATTCCGGAAGTGACATGCTACAAATTTGAACGGAACACATCAGAGCTAAGATATTGTAGTCTTGTGGACTACGAAGCACAAATATACTATATATGTTAGTTTGGGTAACTTGCCAAAAGACTGCACATTCAAACAGCAACAATTAAACATCATAACAATCAAACGGAAGTGTAATGATTCATTCTTTTTATTTAAGCATTATAACGATTGAAAGACACAAAAATCAATACGTAAGGGAAATCAATTCTTAACCAGTAAACCAAGAGGGCAAAATATGTATGCGAATATATATATATATATAACAAGAAACCAACTTTGAAGAAATGGAAAAAGACACTCCACTAAAGAACTGGCTAATGTTCCAAAAATAGACTCTCGAAAGGGAGAAAGAAATATCGAAAAAGACAAACAAACCTAAGGGGTAAAAAAACAACATTAAGGAGAAATAAAAGCTTCCCAATCAAGACGGATATCTATGAAGACCAAGGGGAAGTCTTCAGTTTAGCCACCTCGAAACAAATCGACCAGCACCTTTGCTGGCTTTAAAAAAAATAAATTCTTCATTGCATACCCTCATAAGTTCTGAAAAAATAGCTTTAACCTTATTTACTATACCCATAACAATAACGGCCTTGAATGAGCAAATAAAGTGTATGCACTTAAAACATTCAAGGAATTCAATCCTATTATCAAAATCCAGATGATAATATTAATCTTCTTATGACATTTAGATTTCCATAAAGCCAAGAAAGTCTCTTTATGGACTGAAAATAATGCAGCCAAATGTCTAGAGAGATTTAACCCCTAAAGGATAAATGCACCAACGGTTTGAATCAGCACAATCAACTTCCATAAACAGGTTTTCTTCAAGTTAAAATCCTCTCGTCAATTATCACTTCTTTTATAAATTGTTTCCCAGTTAAAATAAGATCCATCCTGTCCCGTCCCTTGCTCCCTCCCATAAAAAGCCCCTCCTCAATATTAAAATCTAACAAAGATTCAAAGAGCCAGCTCCTGCTTATGGAAGCATGCTTTTTCTCAAAAGAGACTTTATAACCTTCCTCCACCATTGAGCTCCAAAAAGAGGGTCTAAGATTATGGCCATAAGGGAAGCGGAAGCCCAAGTATAATATGGGAAACAAAAAGGCCTTGACCCCACAAGTTGTGCCCACCAACTAAAGCAGGTCTCACAGTTGACATCAGTCACAAAGCAGTTCTCCTAATATATAGACCAGAGATAGATTCAAAGGTGAGAGAAATAGATTCAAAGGTGTGAACCCTATCGTGACTAGCCAAAGAATCCCCCCCGCCTAGATTTGAAGAAGCTATTGCTTATTGGATTCATCACTTGATCCCCCCTCTGGAACCGTTAGAAAACAAAAATGACAACAAAATACTCAGTAAGCAATTATCATGCTTTAAAATTCATTTTCTTTCTGAAGTATTTTTCTAACGAAAAAAGTACGAACAAATTGAGGATAAAAAATTCTCACATAATTTTTTTTTTTTTTTTTTTTTTAATCAAAACATACATATTTATTCATTGATATTACCAATCAATCAATCATGAGTTCATACCACTCAGTAACATAACTCAACAATAAAAAATATAAAACAGCCAAAACCTTGGTTTTTGGCAAGAAACCACGCTTCCATTGAGAGATGAAAAAATATACAAGAGCACAAGTCCCAACAAAAAAGGAAGTCCAACACTAACTACAAAAACACAAGTCTAATCCAGAAGAACAAGAACAAGCTCATTATTACAAAAATGCCTAGTGAGCGATGCCCACAAAGAGGCATTAAATTAAACCTAACTACCTCCCAAACTTCCTCACCCAATCTCTCCACCTCTTGACAAATTCTACTATGCCCCCCAACTCAAATGCTCCACAAAACTGCAAAGAAACTAGCCTACCACAAAACTTTACCCTACTTCTTGAAAGGAGAATGGGAAAGCACCATCTCCACCCAAGTCTTCCCATCTCTAAGCCAGATCCCAAAAATTTTTGCCTTCATTAATAATGACTAATGAGTAAAGAACAGTTGCATTTAGCTTCTTTCCTTTTCCTTGATACTCATGTAGGGAAGGCAATTATTTGGTGTCCCAATCCGTCGAGGAGTTTCAAAGAGAATACTTAGTTTTCAGATGAGCCATGCCAAATGCTAAAGATCCTAGCCGTGGAGTTTTAGGACCAAGTTAGAAATGGCCAATATCAAGTTGTCAAAGTTGTTTGCGCTAGAACTTACAATTTGGTCAACCATCAAAGTGACTTGGGGTATGAAATCTCGAGAACACCATGCAGAAATATGCTTGGGTGATCCGTAATCCTCTAAGGAAAAGAGTTATTGAGGTTTGGAGCACTAGTCAATGTGCTTCCCACTAGGATGCGCGGACTTCCGAAGCTATAGTAGGTATCTCGACAAAGTGCTAAAACAAGAGAAGCTAAAGTCTATATTTCGGTACTTCATCCTAGCTAGAGCTTAATTTTCCATCTTGACGAAAGGCATCTCCTTTGAAGAAGTGTCAACGAGCTATTTGGCGTCCAATAGCTTAGATTGAGCTTCATGCACCTTAGCTGCGACCTTAGACAACTTTTATTCGACCTTGCTCGTCTTGATTTGAGAAGCTTCATATTAGGCCTAGAGTGATGCTAAAGCTCCTTGAGCAATGCTAGCGAAGTGGAAGCCTCAGTGTGAAGGGTTGTGGTATGGTCCAACTCGGGTTGGGGAACATACTTCCATGTGATGGTCAATTTCATCGGCTAGTCTCTTGGTTGACATGGCCATCTCATGGAATGCCTGCAAGGACTAGGGGATGAGCAAGCGTATGTAGCTGAAAGGTGTAAAGTTAAAGTCTAATTAACCCACTAATCATACAAAAAAGACCACCCACCTTTTTCCCACCCCTTTTTGGGTTGATGTAGCCAATTACTGAACCATCCTCAACTAAGCCCAACCAAAAAGCTTCTGTCAAGGCTAAGGCATCATCAATCCTAAACTCATGGTCCATCAAAATCAAAAGGGTCAGGAGCAGAAGAACTTGCACCCTCATCAATCCCAAAGGGTAGGTAACACCACCATTGGCTTGGATGCTCCCATGAAATGTTTATTGCAGGAGCATTCATTGAAGGAACGATTGGGATTGGATCAGTGGAAGGCCACTGAGAGGAAGACATATTGGCCATCACTCCAAGGGCATACCTTAATTAGAGAGAATGTGGGTGCTGGAAAGTCATTTCTTGAAAGGATACAAGCAAGCATTAGAACCAACATATAGATGGATTAATCGAGACCTAGATTGAGGTTGTGCAGCCTTTTTGTGGCTGGTTAAAATAGAGATTGGACTTAAAACTCTGAACCTGTTTGAGCTGGTGGGGGGGAAGGGTTAAGAGATCAAGTAGGAATGCATCAAGTAACTCTTGTCACACTAGTGTAGGGTCATGGGCCCATGGCAGACAATTTGATCCATCGAAAGAGTTAGGTTCTGAAAACTAATAGCAGTAGCTAAAAGTTCAAGCTTCCCATCAACTCCAAAGGTGAAGGAATTTTGTTAGAACAAAGTCTAAAAGATTGGTTACAATTGAGTAGGGTGTAAATGAGACTCACTAAAAGTATTAAACTCGACCGGGACAAAGAAGAAGGGCCCATTAGTTTTTTTAGCGTGTGAAGGAACAAAATCTTGAATTGTCATAAGGCTTGGGTTCCTTACTTGGAGCCAAAAGATAGAGCAAACTAAGAGAGTGCAATATGCATTGGGAAATAGCTAGTAAGGGCTATTCACATAGGCTAAGAATTGTTGGGCGAAGGGATGGAGAGGGGAGCTAACTCCACACATAAACATAAGAGGGTTGAGAGCAATTTTGCACGATGGAGGATTGGCTAAGTCCTCCCTAGGAGATGGAATCCTTATTCGGATAGAATTGAAAATATGGTATTGCTACCTAAGCCATTATAAACTCTCATCTCAAGGGTTAACAGACCTTAGGGCACAAGTTGGGTGGGGAACTCTCCACCTTGAAACCCCCGTCCCCTTCTAGTTTGATTTCAAAGTCTCGAATTAGGAACAAAATCCACGTCCTTGGGGTCGATTAGCACATCAACTCTTTTTTTAGACGAAAGAACTTTGATTGAGAATGAAGAAAGAATACAATGACATACAAAAAGACAAGCCTTCCTAAAAGAAAGAGCTCCAATTATGCAAACTAGAACCTACAAAATTATTACAAAACCCCTTCGAAGTCAAAACCCAAAGAGACATATGATACCTAACGAGAGACCAAACATCCAAATGATCTCTTTCCAAACCTCTAAACACTATCATTCCTCAACCTAAAATCCCACAAAATAGCACATACCCGACAAGACTTCAAAATCGACCATTCTCATAAAAAGGTGGATAAAGGAAGAACTCCCTAATCAAATCACACTGATATCCCTATGACAAGCAAGCATGAAATTGAAAGTTTGAAAAGAGCATATCAACCATAGGATCAAGAATTTGATCGTTCTCCATGGGTTAAAGGAGAAAAATTGGAAAACTTAGAAAGAGTGGAACGTAAGGAAAGAAAGTTGAAGTTGGAGGTGAGAATGGAAGCCACCAACTAATGCTTTATATAAACTAGTTTGGTGCATAAATCGAGGATGTTGGCAAAATAGAGAAGTGAATTGTGGAGTGCCAACTTTGGGTAAGAGATAAAATGTTTAAACAAGGAAAATCTGCTTGCAGTACTACAACCATTGAGCTCCTAACCTAGGCTCGAGCTTAGAGCTAGACAGAGCCTAGCTTGAGAGAGGGACAATTGTAGGGGGCAGATTTAGTTAATGAGCCGAGAACAAGTCAAGAGCGGTGGTGATCCAAAATCATTAAAGGCCTATGAGGCGGTTCAGAGGCCCAAGTCTAGTTTAATCAACCTTAGGAGAGCCTGTAAGGTCAGTGGAAGGATCTAAAAAAGATCGATTCTCCAAGGGCAAAACCAAGAGTTTGGTTTTGTTTAAGAGTCTAAGACAGTCGTTTGAAACCCCAACACTGGACTATGATTAGCTAAGGCCATTTATAAACCTAAATGCATTAAAGGATAATGTTAGGTCATGCTTCGACTAGTAAAAGCTCAAGAAGCTCGAGAACCTCTCAAGGGTTGAGTAATGAATTCATATATTAGTTACAGAATGAAAATCTTATGTATACAAGAGAATATGACTTATAGAAGGTATGTTGAGACAAAGGGCATTGAATTTGATAAAGGACTAAGAAAGGATGGGTTTAATCCAAGATAGCCACCTATCTAGGATTTAATGTCCTACAAGTTTCCTTGACACCCAAATGTTGTAGGGTAAAGCTGGTTGACTAGCTTGGACATTCACAGATAGAAAATAACAAAGAAAAAGAAAAGGCCACTGAAATCCATTTACTTACCTGTTAAGTCATTTGTTTTTGACTTCCAGAAATAGGGCACCGCTGACAAAACTAGCACTGATATTAAGCCAGGAGATTAAAGTATATCTTCTGTATGAGTATTTCTAATCTTAGTTGCTAATAAGAATCAATCCACATAATCTAAGTGTTGAATTGGATCACTAGTTAAATATTCAACGTCAAGTAATGTCATCTGAAGACCAGACTCACAGCATGTACACTTGGGGAATCAGCCCTGTTTCCAGTAAGGCAGGCAAAAGAGTTTTGCATAAACATAGATCACTCAAGATAACAGTAAGAGATGGGGAAACTTGAACCACAAACCTCTTGGTCGCTAACACTTATTATTAGATGTCAGTTAAGCTATGCTCATTTTGGCTACATCACTCGAGATTACAAGAACTATGAACTGTTGTTATTAAATCTAAACATCCACATAGCATTAAAAGAAGAACTGATGAAGTGTATCAATATAATTTTAAGCGACAACAATGATTTACAGATTCATTATCACCAAATCTTCATTTCCCACATATTGGGAGTAAATCCATATCATAATGCTCCTGAAAGTGATGTTAAAAGATGTAATTAAGCATGAAATGCAGAAGACACAGGAAACTTGTAACATTCCGCATTCAACTTTACTAAACTACGGCCAACTTAAAATTGATTCTGTTTTCAGAGATGAAACAAACTCATTAGTTACGATATAAGAACCAATCTCAGCAAACAGAGATGCCTAACCTTTAGACTCCACTGCCTCGGCTACAGACTTTTTCGGGGCGTCAACGTCCTCCTTCCGCACAGGCACAGCTACAGAGCCAGCACCGATCCCGACGTCCTTCTCATCCGGAAAACGCACCACCACTACAGGACACACACAATGATGCACACAATAATCGCTAACGCTCCCGAGCCCACCGTCATTTCCACGCTTTGCTGCACCAAAACCCCGACTGCCCATGATGAGGGCATTCAGCCCCAATCTCTCCACTTCCAAACAAAGCCTCTCTCTCATATCATGATCCTTCACAATGTGAATCTTGTAAGGAATCTGAGCATCTTTCAAGGGCTTGGCTAGATCGGCAGCTTTGGAGGCAGTGAAGGCATCAAAATCGTCCTCCAATTTACGTTTGGAGCGCTCGGTGCGGTTCTGCTGTTGACCGTTTTCAGAATTCGAAGCATCTTCATCATCTGGGTAATCACCGGCGGTATCGAGAGTCATGTCGATAGCGCCCCAATCGGCCCCAAAGAGGACGGAAGTAGGGCTAACATGGAGGAGAATGACAGCATCACCAGGGCGAATATAGTGTTGAACAGCCCAACGAACAGCATAAGCACTCTCCTCGGAAAGGTCAACAGCGACACCAATCTTGCGGCGGGCGCCGGCAGTAGGGGTGGGGGTGGCGACGGGAGTGGCGGCGGATGGGTGGCGAGGGGAAGCTGGATGGTGGATTTTGATGTTGGGAAGTTGGGGATCAGGTTCTAAGGTGGGATTTCGAAGATAGTGCTGAGGATTCATGGAGAAATCAGAATTTGGAAATTCAGAGAAATGGAAGAACGGAATAAATTATGGAAGAACAGAAAGGAAGCAGAAGGACCGGAGAAGTGAAATAGAGAGGAAATGGAAGATGGGAACAATATTTTAATGGGCTTATTAAATGGGCTGATTCAAGGCACATCCTAAACACTTAGATAATTGATCAAACGGAAATTCTGTCCTATAAATATAACACTAATTTAATTACACTTCCATTTGAAAAAATAACCAAAAAAAAAAAACTATATCTATTTATCTAAAAATATCCTCATCAGCCCCTTTTAATTAATCTATCCATATATTCCAATTAATTCATTAAATACACAATTCTGGGGTTTCGTTTTACCTTAAGAAAGAGTGCATGAATTTCCTCTTTCTACGTAGACATTATTAGTTTTAGTTTTTAGTTTGAAAATCCTCCAAATTTATATCTAAAAAATCTTCTTTTTTCAAATTTTTATTTGATTTGAAATGTATATTATATTACTTTTCATAAATTGCTTTTCTATTAATGCTAACTAAACCATGTGACTTTAAGATTGTTTTTATCAATATCTTTATTATAATAGAATTTCATTTTAAATATGAAGGAAAATAGTTTTATCTCATTTCTCTATCTGTACTTATTTTAAATTTGGCTTTATTATTATATTTATTATAATTTCATTTTAAACATGAAATACAATAGTTAGTTCATAATTACTTGTCTTTATCAACGAGATCGACCTCATACCTATAATCTATATCTATAATTCATAATATATTAAAGAGTGAAGATATTGGAAAAAATTTTGTAGACACTTTTATCACTTTTCTATTTTACTCATTACTTATTTACACAAAGGCCATTGACAATTAATTATAATTAATACATTAATTTATTAAGAAAAATTTTCACATATACAAAAAATGTCAAACTATTTACAGAAATGATAAAAAAACACTGATAGACACTGATAGATTTCTATCGACATCTATCAGTGAGTGATTTCTATCCGTTCCTATCACTTATAGACGCTAATAGACTTCTATAAACCTCTATCAGCCTCCATCAAAGAAGATTAAAATTTTGCTATTTTGTGTAAATAGCTTCCCAAATTGTTTCTATTTTTGAAAATTTCATTTATTAATCCTTAATAATCAATAATAAGTAATAGAAACTTAAATGTTGGAAAAATAGTTTTTCCAACTTAAAAGTTTTTTTTCTCTTTAATTATTAGATTTTTAAAAGTTTTGGATTGTAACTATCACCTTTTACTACTATAAAGAGGGGCTTCTTCGCCATTTTTTTCAAGGCCACTAAAGCTTAATTCTTTCTTCATTTTTGTTCTCTAAATTCAATATTTTCAAGTTTTTTCTAATCTCTAAAGCATCTCAAGATATTTGGGTTTACGTTCAAGTCGCAAGGATGCACATATCGAATCAAAATCCCGGATCTTAGGTTTGCTTCAAAAATTCCCTTTAATGAAGTTGAATAATAGAGTTTGTTTAGCAATTATCAAAAATGGTCCAAGTCTATTTTAAAAAATGTGTATAGAGAGTTAGCGATTTTTTTTTTTTTTTTTGTTCTTATTGCTCTTTATTGTTCTATACAATTAGTTCGTCGTTAATTTCATTTATCATGTTAGAAATTTCTTTTTATCAATTGATTACATGCATATGTTCATTTTTGTTGAAATAAAAAGTCATGTACCTCATGCCTAAAGAAATTTTTAATTGATTAGAAAAAATTAAATTGATTAATTAAACAATAAATTAAAAATTAAAAATTAAAAATTAAAAATATTGGAATTAAAAACTAAAAATTATTATGAATATTATAATAATAAATAGATGTCAATTGCTCAGTGTCTCAAAAGCCACGTGTCACCCTTCATGTTGTCCATGTGCCTTGTAATTATTCATGTTTGGTGTCCATGTAAGTCCACATCATACTTGCCACTTTACCTATAAATAGTGGCATTTGGTGGATCTTAAAATCACATACACATTGGGCAAATTCCATACAAATTGGAGAAAGTGAAAAAATTTGAGAATTTTCTAATTTCTTATTTTGTTATTTCATTTCATTTTATTTATTTTAATATTCATTTATTTTATTATTATATTATATTTTATTACCATCCGTGTTCCCGTTGTGCTCCTCAAATTCACAACACGTTATCAGCACGAGCTCCTATCATTTTCCTCGCTAAAGGTAGGTCCTAAAGGTATGTCAGTTTTTCCCTCTTCATTATAATTTATAAATTTAATCTTATTTTGTATATTCAATATCTATTAAATTTCTAATATAAGTACAATATTTTATGATGGTGCTACTATGAAAAATTTCACAAAATTAGAATTTTGCACCCTTGATATTAACGACAATAATTATTTTTCATGGGTACTTGATGTCGAAATCCACCTGGATGCTATGAATCTTGGGAAGACTATTAAAGAAAAAATACGAGATCCAATCAGGACAAAACAAAAGCTATGATTTTCCTTCTTCATCATAGTCACGAGGAATTGAAAATGAAGTATCTTACAATAAAAGATCCCCGTATCTTGTGGAAAAATTTAAAAGAGGTATGATTATAAAAAACAATTATTCTTCATAAAGCTCAATATGAGTGGATGCACTTGAGGCTACAAGATTTCAAATCAGTAAGTGATTAGAACTCCACATTATTTAAAATCAGTTCGAAATTGTTGTTATGTGAAGAGAAAATTACTGATGTTAATATGTTAGGGAAGACATTTTCTACATTTCATATATCGAATATGCTTATGTAGCAGCAATATCAAAAGAAAGGTTTTAAACAGTATTGTGAATTAATTCCATGTCTTCTCGTGGCTGAACAAAATAACGAGCTATTGATGAAAAATCGTGAATCTCGACCAACTAGAACAACACCATTCCCTGAAGTGAATGCTATGAATGTTAATAATCATAGTCAAGGTCGTGGTCGAGGTCATGACCTTGGTAGAGGAAAAAATAATTATTATTTTCGTGGTGGTCGCTTTAATCATTCAAATTTCAAAAGAACCATGCAAAATGATGATCGCAAAGGAAAAACTCCACAAGATAAAAGTTCAAAGAGTGTTAAAAATAAATGCTTCCAATGCGGAATGATTGTGCATTGGTCACATACTTGTCATAGGTCAAAATATTTAGTTGACCTCTATCAAGAATCCTTGAAGGAAAAAGAGAAAAATGTGGAAGTAAATTTTGCATACCAGGATAATGACATATTTGACCCATCCCACATGACAAATTTGGATGTGGCGGATTTCTTTGAATCTCCTAAAGAGAAGATTGGGGCAGTTGATGGAGTATTAAATGTTTCTCTTGACTTTGAGAATATCTAGACTTAATTTTGTTTTTTTGTAAAAAAATCCATCTTCATGTTTTGTGAAGTACTTTTGTATATTTTAAGTATTGTTTTTCTTATTGTAATTATTTTCTTCTAATGAAGAAACATGAATCATTTTCATATGTTGGGTATTTCAAAATGAGCAAAGAAGATTTATGTCTAGCAGACAGTATAACTACATATACAATACTTACAAGTAATTTTTTTTTTCAAATTAACAATGCCAGAAGTAAAAGTCAATATGATATCAGATTCTGCAAACCTGATCGAAGGTTTTGGAAAAACAAATATTATTTTGCCTAGAGAAACAAAATTTACAATTAACAATGCACTTTTATCTAGTCAATCAAAGAGAAATCTAAGTTTTAAAGATATACGTTGCAATAGTTATCATATTGAGACTGATAGTAAGAACAATGTGGAATATCTATATATCATATCCACTATCTCAAATGAAAAATGTATATTAAAAGAGTTGTCTGCTTTATCTTCTGGATTATATCATACTCATATTTGAGTAATTGAAACATATGCAACAATGAACTTGAAGTTCATGAATCCAAACATATTTACAATTTGGCATGACCGATTAGGTCATCCAGGATCTATAATGATGAGAAGAATTATTGAGAATTCAAATGGACATCCATTGAAGAGCCAGAAGATTCTTCAATCTAATGAATTATCATGTGATGCTTGCTCTCAAGGAAAATTGAAAATTAGACCATCACCAGATAAAGTGGGGACTAAATCACCTGCATTTTATGAACAAGTTCATGGTGTTATATGTAGACTTATTAACCCACCAAGTAGACTATTTAAATATTTTATGGTATTAATATATGCATCCAGTAGATGGTCACACGTGTGCTTATTATCAAATCGAAATCTTGGATTTGCAAGATTACTTGCTCAAATAGTTAAGTTAAGAGCACAATTTCCTGATTATACAATTAAGACCATTCGTCTTGATAATGCTAGTGAATTTACATCCCAAGCTTTTGATAATTATTGTATGTCAATTGGGATAAGTGTTGAACATCCTGTAGCTTATCTTCATATACAAAATGGTTTAACAGAATCATTTATAGGACGTTTGCAATTAATTACAAGACCATTACTTATGAGAGCTAAGCTTCCTTCATTTGTATGGGGATATGCTATTTTGCATGCAGCATTACTTGTACGCATTAGGCCAGTAACTTATCATAAGTACTCACCATTACAATTAGCTTATGGTCATGAGCCAAATATTTTCCATCTGAGAATTTTTGGATGTGCAGTATATGTTCAAATTGCTCCACCATAACCACTAAGATGGGTTCTGAAAGGAGGTTAGGAATATATGTTGGATATGATTCCCATCAATTATTAAATATTTTGAACCCCTGATGAGTGATGTATTTACTGCACGATTTGCTGATTATCATTTTAATGAGACAAATTTTCCAATATTAGGGGGAGGAATTAAGAAATTGGAAAAAGAAATTATATGAAATGCATTGTTATTGTCTCATTTAGATCTCCGTACAGATCATTGTGAACTTGAAGTTCAAAAAGTAATTCATTTGCAAAATATAGCAAATCAATTACCAAATACATTTATAGATGCAATGAAAGTAACTAAGTCACATATACCAGCTGCAAATATTCCATAAAAAATTGATATCCCAACACAACAAGTTGTCATGAATTTGGAACACGCTAGAAGGTGTTAAACAAATGGGATAGAAATAGGTATTTATAAGGAAAAGAAATTAAAATACTGAGGTCACAAGATATAAAGGCAGACTAGTTACACAAGGTTTTTCATAAAGACCTGGTATTGATTATGAGGAGACATAATTTCTAGTGGTGGATGCAATTACATTAAGATATTTAATTGGCTTGGCTGTGTATAAAAGTCTGGATATGCATCTTATGGATGTAGTCACAGCATAATTACATGGATCTCTTCATAATCATATTTGTCACACCTCGCCCTGAGCCCGTGCGTGAAGGACTGCTGACACCACCCTTTTGTGACACCTACTGCACATCTGAACCTCTTTACTCTCATAAGACTTTAAGCCAAAGATATAAACAACAACTGTTTGACTAAACTCATTTTATTACAAACAGTACAACGTTTATACAACTTTCAGGCTTAACTACAGAGTTTGCAACAACAATTTTAAAACTCAGAAGGGTGATTGTGGTTGTGGCAGACCTTAACCTTAGCAGTACCCTGGAATTCCTCACCTTTCACTACCTGGGAAGAAAAGCATGAAAGAAAAAAATGAGCTTCAAGAAGCTCAGTGAGTGGTAAGTAACTTCTAGAGTCTATTTCAACTCATAATAATATAAGTATATCACAAATACGATGTTAACATTTGAACCTCAGCTTTGAATGGGTCTGTTCTTAACTCTATCTACATACACATATCTATACAAGTCATAAACACTTACTTTCTTGCGTTTGCTATGTTTCCTATGTCTCCTATGTGCATATACTCCCCGTTTATGGGCTCAGAAGCTAGGCATACCTGCCCTCTGACCATCCCATACGAGGTTCCTCCCATGGGCTTAGGATCTAGACCTCTCAGCCCCCTGACCATCCCGTGAGGTTCTGCTCCCGGGCTCAGGAACTAGGTCTATTGACCCCCTGACCATCCCGATCACATAATCTCATTCTCATGCTAATTACTCATTTATAACATAAGTATATAAAATTTACTCTAATAAATATGCTTAAGACTTAAAGAAAATACTACTCACCTTGGTGGGGTAGGAACCTTTCTCTCTAGAAGTTCCTTGGTTTCCTCGGCTCCCTTTTGAACCCTAAATTCCAGATTCAAATTTAAGCTCAGATTACTCATCATTCCAAGTCTTATTTTGAGATACTTCCTTCTACAAACATGTTCTAAAATGTCTCAGAAATCTTGCTCTAAAATCTCACCTAATAACTCCTCGTGGTTTGGCCGTAATTTTCAAATCATCAAGACTGGCCCAAGCTTACCCGAGAGCTCAACTCTTCTGTCTTTTCCTCACTTTCCAGCCTAATTCCTTGGAGCTTATTCTCCGGCAGCCCTACCTTAAAAACTAGACTCTTTGAGATTTCAACTGGCTTTGAAATCACTCAAAACACACAAGTATTCTGGGAGAACCCCTCGTCCCAATTTGATGTTACTTCCAGACCTTACTGTCGACAACATCTCCTCCTCTTGGAACTACATGGTCTTCCTTCGAATCTGCTCTCAAACATTCTTCCTATTGTTCTTTGAAGAGAATTTGTGTTATGAGCTGAAGAGTCACCTTGTGGTGGTATTTACAGGCCAAAGAACCTGATCCTTCTCATTTCTTAAGGCTTCCAATGCAAGACACCTCTTACTTTAGCAACTTTTGGAGTGCAAGCTTTGCCACCACCTACTTCCATGCCACTTACCTACTTGCATGGAGTTTGAGTTGTCTTCCTCATGCATAAATATTCCTTGCATGAAAGTCTATTCGTCCAGCTCCTACTAACTCAAGCTCAACCTTCTCTCGGTTTAACCACTTATCCAGGTGAATTCATCAGCCTTGCTAACGTAAGCCTCAGCACCGCATAAACACTTGGCCCATCGTCTAGTCCATCGTATAGCTCTTGCACTTTATTGCAAAGCTCCATCGTCTAGCTAAATCTCTCGCTGTCGCTTAACATCCAGCCTTCTCGCTATCGTTCATCATCTAGCCCTCTCGCTGTGGCCTATCGTCTAGTGCCTGTGCCTATTGCATAACACTTATGCCCCATCGCATAATTGCATCGTCTAGTGATCTCTCACTGTTAACGATCTCGCTGTTGCTCTTATTCTGTCTCTTATACACATCTAGATGTGTATAAGAGACAGTCATGGTGCTGTGGAGGCCGTTTGCTGTTACGGAGGAGTTCGTGACCGATGAGATCATTGAGGACGAGCGTGAAGTGTTCGTGTGGTGTTGCGATTTTGTAGATCGGGCGTTCGAGGTTTCTGTTGTTCGAGCGACCATGTGCATCGGAGCATGGAGACGCTTCTACCTAAGTTCGTATAGAGTTTAATCTCTGTTCATTTGTATTTTTCATGCTGTAATTTTTGCATTTGAATTGTATAACCATTTGTTTAGAAGTCGACTGTAAACATATGTTCATTCATGATTGTAATTTGGAATAGTCATGTTCTGCTACTCATTGAAATCTCGAGTTTCGATTTCCTTCAATTGGTATCAGAGCCAGGTTCTCTGATATTCCAAATTACAGATCTGAATTGAACGCTTTTTACAGTCACGGTGGGTTTCTGAATTTGTAGTTAACCGTTTTTTGTATTTGTGGATGAATATGATGAATGATTCGGGTTTAAAAATTACCTTTTTGTTAAAGCTTTCGGTTTTACAAAGTGTTAATTGTAAGGGCCCCTGCGTTTTTGGGCGAAATTAACTTTGCAATCGAGTCTGTAATTAGAAAGGTTCGAGTTCGTCAAGTCGTTCATGATGAACCTTCGATGCATGGCGATGCAATTCTCAACGAAGAAGAAGATCAAGCGTTGGTCGGATCGTGTAGCCTTAGGTAAACGATCGTTGGGATTTAACTAATCGATCGTTTAGATATTTTTTTCTAGACGATCGTATAGTATTTTCTAATCAATCGTTTAGTTAATGCTAAATGATGGGGTAAATCTTTACCATAATGCGTAGCGTTGGTTGCGCGATCGCGTAAGCGCTGGAGGTAGGTGATCGTAGTGTGAGCATGCGATGCTCGTCGTTTAGTAGAAGGCGTGCGCTAGAAAATCGTGTAGTTAGCAAGCTTCATCACTTAGTTACTACCTATGCAATCGTGCGTATGCGATACGGAGATGCTAGATAAGCGATCACTTAGGCGATAGTGCTTTGCAGCATCGTAGTCGTTTAGACAATCGCGGAAGGCGGGCGTCATGCGGAGCGCGCTAAGCGATCGTGTATTTCAGGCTTCATCGCTTAGTTACGTTACACGATCATGTAGTAATAGCTAAACAATCGTTTGGATTTTTCTATACGATCGTATAGTAAATGCTAAATGAACGTTTAACTCTGGAGCGCAGGTAAGCGATAGAGCAAAGCATTTGTTTTATCATGTAGACGATTGCGGGGTGCTTAGTACACGATGGATGGTTAGAGAAGCGATGCTTTGCCGAGGGGTTCAAGACCCACTTCGCCTGTTTGAACCAGAGATTCCTTGTCTTTGTAATAGTTAGCTTTCCTTTTGTGTTTTTAATGCAATTTTACCCGATTCATCAACATTTATTGCTTATACATGTGATGTATGGTACTTATATGTCAAAGTGTTTGTCATATAGTTAAAAACCCACCTTAGGTTGTGCAATTACTCATGCATCATGTATTATAAATGTTATAATATTGCATGAAGAAATTACTTGAAAGCATGCGCATGCATCATGAAATATAAGAGTTATATTTTGCATTTATTGAGCAATATCATGCATCATCCTTTTATTATAATTGTTATAGTCTAAGGGTGAATGGAAGCATGTTTGCTTATTTCATTGCTGTTTTGTATAAGTGTTATATAAAAGAAGTAGAAATGAATGGACAATGCATTGAGCATGACACTTAGGCCGCTTATAATCGTTATGAATGCCTTGCATGTGTTAGCTTCCATTGTGGTGGTTGTTTCCGTTTATAAGTGTTATAAAGGAAATTAGACCTAAAATCAATAATTCAGAGTTGCATATGGACTTAAGGTGAACTCAAGTTTTTAAAAGGGTTTTAAAATTGGATTGAGATAGACTTAAGTTCAAATGGTTCTAAAGAGTGTGCCAACGACGCCAAAAACTTGATGCATTATTTTGTGATGTGGAATTATGGATGAAATGCGATGATGAAAATGCGTTGAGCACTCAAGTTTTCTTAGTGAAATCCAAGTGTAAACCCCACTAAGTTTCCTGGTAAGTCCAAGGTCAAACTTAGGGACTTGGGAAAACAATATGCGGTGGTAATTTCTCAAAAGACTTTAGGGTAACCAAATAAATCAAGTAGTTGTTGGGAATGTTGTTGCGGTAATAAAAATAAACAAATGCGGCGAAGTTCGAAAAGAGTTGATAAAACGGAAGATGCGATGAGTTGCGGTGAATGGGTTGAGAAGGGTTTCGGCTAACACTTCCTAGGATGCGTTCATGCTATGTGATCATACAACACACATACAATAGTAAACCATCTCTCGATGCGAATGCTACGGCTTCTAATGCCTAGAACGCATGCGATTATATTGTGATTAGTCTATAGGACCTACATATTAAGCCTCTATTCTTATTTATGCGATGACAAAATGACACCACACACAAACAAAGGTGACCACATAATATCATACCTATCTATAGGATGCATGTGATGCAGGTTGACAAACAGAGCTTATCTCTAAGTCCCTATCTCTTGTTTATACAGATCTAATCTTGCTCTCTCGAGTCTAGATTCTAACCTAACTCTCTCAAGTCTCAGGTTCTTTCTTTAGATTCTCTCTCAAGTAGCTCTAAAGGGGTGTTAGGCACAACATAAAACAAAATAATCGCATGCGATGAAGATCCTAAGTCATGTTAGCTTAGTTCTTCTCAACCCATTCGATAAGTTTAGCTACTCATGCGTGCTAAGAGAGTGAACAGATGTAGAATAAGAACTTCCATTGTATAAATATAAAGTTAAAGTACAAAATAATAATGTAAGAAGAGAATAAAGAGCCTGGTAGCAATCTCTTGCTTCCTAGGCTTTTATACTGTCTTTTCTACTTGTGTTCAAAGATAATCTCGCTTTTGCGAGAGCTGGCCCACTCTCTGCTTTCTACGCCTCCGGGTACTCTCTCGAGTTTTCTTGAACGATCTTTCGACGTCTCAGCTCTTTTCTTGCTCCGCCTTAAATTAAAAAGGAAAAATATGGACAAGGCTAAACTATGGAGAAATTTATCTAAGTATCTGAACTCCTTTTCTGAAGGTTGCCTTCAATATTTATAGAGCTTCAGGGTGAAGGGTTGATTCTCTCTTATGATTGCACAGATGGGATGGCTTTAATTCTTTGACTGATGTGCTGAATATTTGTCACCGAAAAACTGAATGTACTTGTTATCGTTAGCGGCTTATCAACTTAATTCGGATTCGACCATCATCAACTTTCTGTCCCATCGTGATTAATTATGCCTTTCACCCAGATGCACCCACCAAGTTGCGCCGGCTCTATGTAGAAATCCTTATTGAGCAGATGTTTGCGAGCACAAATCATCGCAAAGCCTTGCGGTAATGCTGTGCTCGATCGTTGATTTCTTGCGATCGTGCTTTTCGCCTTGCGTCAACACATATTCTGAAAACACAAAAGTTAACTGTTTCTATGCGATGAACGCATGCGACCGCAATGTTATGAACTTAATGCTTTTTAGACGCAATCTAACATATTTTATCAACGTAAGCCAGCATTGTTTAAGAACTTAGCAGTGTAATAACGTGCATTTCTGCCCATTATCAGTAACCAAGATTAATCTTTTAAAATCAGTTTAATAGGATTCAATTGGTTGGAATAAAAGATTAAATTTGTTGTAAACC
Organism: Benincasa hispida; assembly: GCF_009727055.1. Classification (NCBI taxonomy): domain Eukaryota; kingdom Viridiplantae; phylum Streptophyta; class Magnoliopsida; order Cucurbitales; family Cucurbitaceae; genus Benincasa; species Benincasa hispida. Next base: position 55,170,626 of record NC_052357.1, read on the forward strand.
TATCTATAAGGGACCTCTTGTCTAAGGCGGGTTCTGGCTAGATTGGGGTTCTTAAGTTGACGGAAACCTAACACCCCTTCCTGAGAACCTACCTGGAAAGGTGAATTAGATAGATTTTCAACAAGCATGCGACGATTTCGTCAAAGACTCCATTAAAGAGTTTAATGGATGATGATCAAAAGTTGTTTAACTATCCAAGGTAAAAGTTACTCTTGGGAAAACTTAAAAGTCACTTAGTTAAAATCCTTAGCTGTGTTTTTTCTAAGTAAGCTAAACCCTAGGTTATAAAATACTCAGTGGGAGGAGAAGGCATATTAGATATGTCTATGATTCCACTCACGTTTCTCCCTATATGTTCACACCGTGAGATTCATGCTCGGCCTTGAGATGCCCAGGATGCATCCCCCTTAGGATGGTGTTTGTATGAGTCAATATCAAGGTGGACGGAGAGAGTATTTATAGTAAGTGGGTGAAGGATGTGTGTCAACACATCCTATGGTCTCTGTCATTGGTTCACACCATGAGATCATTCTGTACGCCTTCGTGTCGCCTTGGAAGCATCCCTCTTCGGATGGGTTTTGTGCAATTGATCAATATCAAGGTGAACTCCAGAAATGGATAGGGTCACTTTAGGTTTTTCCCCAATTTAATTTTTTCCCTTCGAATTGGCCTTTTGGGACGGACCTCTAGGGCTTAAAATGGCGGGTTACACTTACGGGAGATTGTTAAGTAAATTAATGATCTCTTGGCCAAATCAATGATGACTTGTCATTATAGGAACAAGAGTTATTCTGATATTAATGACTAGTTGAGAACTTCTCAATTCAGAGGAGGGATAACTGACCTCCCTTCGGCGGCTTTTGTTTTAAACCTTTGAAGCGTCATTGCGAAACTAGATGTCATACGGGGTTCATGTTAGTTTTGCTAAAACCTTATTGGATGTTGTTTTGTTTTACAATGAGTATTTGCTTAAAACCTAACGTAGGTCAATGTGTTTTTCTTTTCAGCAACTCGTTAATATTTCCGTTTAAAGCCTTTAAAAATGACCAATTACTTACAGTGGAAAGAATCGTGTGAAACGAATTTCATGGCAACGACCTCCATCCCACTACTCTCCAAAAGAAGAGACAAGACAGTAATATGATTTATTGGTCTTGGAGACATGTCTGGTAGAGAATGATGATTCTGCTTGGATCCTCGATTTAGGTGCTATCAATCATGTCAGTTCCTCTTACCAAGGATTTAGTTCCTGGCAAATGTTATTGTCACAGGGAGAGATGACTTTTCGAGTCGGTACTGGTAAGGTTGTGTCAATTGTTGTTGTAGGCAGGCTGAATTTATTTGTTGACAAGAAACGTTATCTGTTACTGGATAATATTTTTGTAGTTCCTCATATTAAGAGGAACTTAATCTCGGTTTCTTGTCTCATTGAACAAGGCTATACCATCTCCTTTTCTGAGAATAAATTGTTTATTTTCAAGAATGGAATGGAGATTGGTTATGATTCAATGGAAAATAACTTATATGTACTAAGGTCGTTAGTCATAAAAGCCTTGTTTAATACTGAAATGTTCAGTACGACAACAACAGCTAAAAGACCAAAGGTTTCTCCAAAGGAAAATGCCCATCTTTGGCATCTAAGGTTGGGCCACATCAACCTTAATAGGATTGAGAAGTTGGTGAAAAGTGGACTTCTAAAGAGTTTAGAAGAAAACTCCTTGCCGGTATGTGAATCATGCCTCGAAGGCAAGATGACCAAACGACCTTTTACTGGAAAAGGTTACAGAGCCAAGGAAGCCTTGGAGCTTGTATATTCAGACCTCTGTGGTTTGATTAATGTTAAAGCTCGAGGTGGGTATGAATATTTCATCTCTTTCATAGATGATTATTCAAGGTTTGGGTATCTCTTCCTAATGCAATGTAAGTCTGAAGCCCTTGACAAGTTCAAGGAGTATAAGGCTGAAGTTGAAAACTTGTTAGGTAAAAATATAAAAACACTACGATTTGATAGTGGTGGAGAGTATATGGACCTCCAATTCCAAAACTATATGATAGAACATGGGATTTCATCCCAACTCTCGACCCCGGGTACACCATAGCAGAATGGTGTATCTAAAAGAAGAAACAGAATCTTGTTGAACATGGTTCGGTCTATGATGAGTTATGCTCATCTTCCAAACTTGTTTTGGGGTTATGCAGTGCAGACTGCATGTTATATCCTGAACAACGTTCCCTCGAAAAGTGTTTCTGAAACACCTTTTGAGTTATGGAGAGGTTGTAAAGGTAGTTTACGCCACTTCAGGATTTAGGGCTGTCCGACACATGTGCTAGCGACTAACCTAAAGATATTGGAACCGCGTTCGAAGATTTGCCTCTTCGTAGGCTACCCCAAGGAAACGAGAGGAGGGTATTTCTATGATCCGAGTGAGAACAACATGTTTGTTTTCACTAATGCCATCTTCTTGGAAGAAGATCATATGTGGGATCATAAGCTACGAAGTAAGCTCGTTTTACGTGAGATCTCAAGTGAGACTGAGACTGCCGAGGGTTCAACAAGATTTTTTGAACAGACCGACAGATCAACAAGAGTTGTTGAGGTCGGAGCTTCTAGTCAACAACTCAAGAGTTGAAACTGCATCGACGTAGTGGAAGGGTTATGAACCCATTGGATTGATACATGGGTTTGACTAAAGCCCAAAACATCATTACAAATGATGGGGTCGAGGATCCATTTCTTTTAAGAAAGCAATGGAGGATGTTGACAAAGATGAATGGGTCAAGATGATCTTCAAGTATCTTCGAAGAACGAGAGTCTATATGCTTGTGTATGAAGCTAAGGATCTGATCCTTATGGGATACAACATTGCTAATCCCTTTACAAAGGCCCTCACGCTTAATGTGTTCAAGGGTCACCTAGATAGTCCAGGTCTGCGGGACATGCGACATCTTGTCTAAGGCAAGTGGGAGATGATACTAGGGTATGCTCTAATTTTTATATTGTATTGTTCATTAGTCTCCCAAGTCATTAGGATAAGTGGAAGATTGTTGGGATTGGTGTACTAATTCTCCCGGAGTCTCGTTGTTTTGTAAAGATACACATTGTTCAATGAATAAAATAAGTGTTATTTAATTCTGACATTTACTTATATCCAATAAACAAAGCTCCTTGGTTATCTTATGTGAACAAGCATGTATATGTGATATACAAGTGGATCATGCCTTAAGTGATAACCTAAATTGATTTGTAGTATAAGGATTAAGGTGGGATACTTGATCCTGGTGATACTACGGATACGGCCCGCTTTGTAGAGATTTGCAAGTGTTGTAAACTACTATAGATGGTAGATCCTAACCATTCATGTGGAGACGTAGAGTGGGTGTGTCCTATACAAAGTATAAGACCTGGGCCACGAGATGTCTAGACTCTGTATATAATGCCGTTGATACTAGAGAATTGCATCTCACCTAAACGACCATAGGTGACACGACCTCAATCCTGAGAGTTTTGGGAATTTCTGCCTTTGAGGGCGGTTCTTTGATTAATATAGGTGAAATTGGCTAGATTGCCAACTCAACATGCCTACCTTTTTGGGGACTTGTCTGATATGAGAATTGGGAACTCAATCCACAAGATAAAATTCACTCCTTTCCCAAATCAGGGATAAGTAGAGAGATTGTTCCCTTAAGGGCTGATTCCGGGGCTTAAACATAGTGGCCATAGCTTCTCCTTGGAAGAGAAGACTCAGTCATAGTAGGACTATGACTTATGTTCATTAGAGGGATCAATGGTACTTAAAGAGACAGATGTAACTACAGGGGCATAACAGTTATTGGCCAACTGTACTTACGAGCGATCTGTGAAGGCTTGTCGCACTGCTGATTGGTTAAGATGGACACATAATGTATCTGTGGTAAGAAGAGTTTAGCTGCCGGTCTTTAATGGAGTGCTTGTTAGTTTAACAGATGGTGGATCCCGTGACTAAAAAGTTTAGTCAGTTATTCACGTACTGTTGGAGCTTCGAAACTACATGTCCATGAGGTCCCCTTGGTAGCTTGGATTCAGTTGAGGATCAGTTATTGGTGTTGATTTGAAATGTTCAAATTGACAAGAGATATTTTGATTATATATGATATAATCGGTATGATGTATATGATACATCTAGTGGAGGATTGATGTAAATGGGATTTACATTAAGTACCATGGAATAGAAAAAGAAATATGGTTTATATGTTTCATGAGATGAAATATTAAAACTATAGGTTATAAATATAATATGATAAGTTGGTTATCATTTATGTTTATAATAATATTAATTATTGGATAATTAATTCTTATATATTTGAAAACAACCCAAAAAGAATTATCTTGAAAATTTTTAGAATTTTAATAAACAAATAAAGTATTTTAGAAAAACTAATGGTTCCAAATTGACCAAAATAACTTAACAAATTCTTAGAAAAGCAATTTTTTAAAAGAAAATACCTATATATTGTAAAATTATTACATTAAAAACAAAAATTTTAAACTTTGAAAATGAGATTTATAAGATAATTAATGTGTACATGGAGATTAAATAAATGGAATGCGAAAAGTTATATAAATAAATTATTAACTTAGCATTTTTATTTAATTATATTTAACCATGACATATGGAATTTTTTTTAATAAAGTTATAATCTTTTAAATTTCACTCACTCTAAATTTACTTTTACACGATTTGGAAGTTCTATTTTAATTAAATTTAAAAAGAAAGAATATGATAATAATAATGAAGAAACTACTTAAAGATTTTAGTAACAAAGTAAATGATAAAATTTGATAAATAAAAAATATAATCTGGATATTGTTCTATCATTATAAATTTGTTTTTATAATTATTTATTTATAAACCAAAATTGACTCTAAATGTGTGTACATTTTAAAATTTTAACTTTTTCGTGTTAATAATGATGGATATAATATTATATTTTTACAATTTCACTATTTATTAATAATAAAATAATTTTATCAACTTTATAGTATAAAGTGACTTATAATAAATAAAACTACAATTTCTTATTATAATATAAAATAAAGTAAAAATATATCTCATTAGTCATGTGTATTACATGTAATAATAAAATTGTTGAACAAAAATATATTATTTTAAATGAAAATTCGATCTTTTACTTGAAAATTAAATGATAAACTTATTTTTATGGACTAAAATTAGTAATTTAAAAATGAGATATTCTTACATGCATTATATATGTATTAAAAAAGTTAAAACTTTTAGTTATAAATGAGTTAAAAAATAATTATTAAATTAGTTTGATTAAAATTATATTCGCATTATCTATAGCATACTACTGAATAAATATTAATATAATGTAAGAATATATAAAAATAATCAAATTGATTAAAATTTAATCTATTAAGTAATATTTGATCTAAATCATTTAACAATGTACAAATTTAAAATTTTAAAAAGAAAATCATATGTGCTTCATGTAGTAAAACACTAGTTTCATTAAAACTAGACTACAAACGACCATAGTCAACTCTCAATTAAGTATCCATTAGCTCTTTCATTGTTCTTAATCTCTCTCATTGCTAGGGATGTACATGGGTTGGGTTGGGTTGGGAGATTTTTTGGATCAACTTAAAAATTCGAGATGGTCGGGTTGGCTACGTTGAATGATCCGAATAAGGTCTCCAACTCAACCCAACCCTTAAAATTTGGGTTGAGTTGAATTAGATTGTCAGGTTATTTATTTTTTTAAATTACATTTTTTATTAACTTAAAATATTTAAATTTATGTACATCACATATTAATAACTAAAATTTCATAAAACTCAAATGTTAAATATCAAAATCTAAGATATCTATTACAAACTCTAAATAAACATCATAAAAATAAATATGAGTTATAATATTTATAAATTATAATATATATATTTTAATAATATTAGAAATTCGAGTTGGGTTGGGTAAACTCAAATTTTAAAAATTGTAACCCAATCTCAATCCAACCCGAAAAAGCCATAAAAATTCAACCCCAACACAGCCCGAAATTAAAACTAATCCAATCCAACCCTTACAATTTGAGTTGGGTAGTCCGGATTGTTCGGGTTGTCGGGTCATTTATGTTGGGGTTTGTGCCCTAAAGTCTCGTGTCCAGTAGTTTGTAAACAACTTTGTACGAACACTTGTGATGTATAATATAAATGATATTTACTTCACTACTTGACTTTGCACATTTAGATGTTTTTCATTTTACCACAAACCAATAAATTTAAAATCTCTAGTTATCTGTATATAAATTAAGCATGTATGTAGCTGTCTCTTATACACATCTAGATGTGTATAAGAGACAGGGTGACATACAAGTGGATCATGTCTTGAGTGATAATCAAAATGGTCTGTAGTATATGGATATAGGAGGGAAACCTTATCCTGGTAACACTATGGATGCGGCCCGCTTTGTGGAATGGTTACAAGTGTTGTGACTTGCTACAAATGGTCTGATCCTGATCATTCATGTGGGGACATACGAGCGGGGGCGTCCTATACAAAGAGTTTGTATAAGACCTGACCATGAAGTGTTAACGTCTCGTTATATAATGTCGTTCATGATAGAGACTTCACTTCACTAGGATGACCATAGGTAACATGACTTCAATCCTGAATGAGTTGAGAACTCCTGCCATTGAGGGCGGTTTTTTGATTTGCATGGGTGCGAGTGGCCAGAAAGCCGACTCAAACCTACCATTTTGGGGATTCGTCTGATTTGGGAGCTGAAAACTTAGCTACACAAGATGAAATTCACTCCTTCCCCGAGGCAGGGGTAAGTAGATAGATAGTTCCCTTAAGGGCTAATTCTAGGGCTTGGATGATGTGGCGTCACACACCTTCTCATGGCTCGAGAGATGTTCACACATCGTAGGACTATGTTGTATTGTTCATTAGAGGGATCAGTGGCACTTGAGGAGGAAGATGTAATTATAGGGGCAAAATGGTAAATTGGCCTACTGTAATTACGAGCATCTGTGAAAGGTCATCGTACTGATGATTGGTTATTTCCAATGGACATAGAAATATATCTATGGCAAGAAGAGTTCAACTGTCGATCTTTAGTGGAATTCCTGACAGTTAATGGATGGTGGATATCGTGACTAAAGAGTTTTGTCAGCTATTCATGTACCATTGGAGCTTCGAGTCATAGGTCCATAAGGTCCCCTTGGTAACTTGGATACAAGTTGAGAGTTAGTTTTTGGGTCAATTTGAAATATTCAAATTGACAAGAGGGAGTTTGATTATATATGATATAATTGAATGAGTTAATTAAATATGATATAATTAATTTTATGTATGAGATACATTAGTTTGGAGGAAATTGGATATAAATATGATTTATATCCAGTAGAGAAAAAAATTATAATTAATATATGATATTAATTTATAAGTTATGAATGTGATAAGATCTTATTCAATAAAGGAAATGGGAAGGTGTCTCTTCGTTTTAAATAACGGATGAGTGCATTATAAATAGCAGACGGTGGTTGATCTTGGTGTGTGCGGGTATTGTGAAAAAGATAATGTCATCGTTTAGAAAATCAGTGCCTATACGATAGAAACTGCACGATCGCTTACATATATGATATTGTTAAGCAATCGCATACCAATTACATCGTCGCGCGCTATTATCTAAATGATTGTTTACCTTTTCACTAAGCGAACGTTTAGCTCCTGATATTTACTAAACGATCGTATAGACGATCGCTTAGTTTTTCCTACGCGATTTTGGATGATTGCTCACCCTTTTCCTACACGATCGTATAGACGATCGTTTACCTTTTCCTACACGATCGTTTAGACGATCGCTTATTTTTACTACACGATCGTACACCTGTCTCTTATACACATCTAGATGTGTATAAGAGACAGGTGTTGTCTTCTCCGATTCCTTCTGTCCGAGTGGTGACTGTTCGAGGTAGACGGTTGGGCTTCAGACTCGCCGTGAAGATGAAATCTTCATTTGGTACGATTTCTTGATCCCTTTTGCATTATGAAAGTATGTTTGAACATATATGCGGTAATTCTATCACAATGAATTGGAAAGATCCGCTTCCGCTCGTAGGTACTCTTGAATAAGAGTTCCTTCAATTGGTATCAGAGCACTCAGTTTTATGATATTCCAATTCATTGCTGCAAAAGAATTGCAAATACATTCTTAGTGGGTGCATTTCTACACGGTTTAATCGTTAAATTGTTGTGGATGTGCATATTTCTGGATGTTTTCGTGGATGTTAGCCTCGGTTTGTTTTAATTCTTTTACATTTGCGGTTGTTTGTAAAGGCCCCTGCATTTTTGGGCATTAATAATCGTTATCGAGTCTTTATTAAAAATCTATTTGAGTTTTGAGTCCTTCGTGAAAAAGATCGGAGCAAGCGTTGCGGTTCTTCAAGGAAGGAGATGATTAAGTGTTGATCGCATCGTGCAGTCAACGGAGAACGCGATCAAGTGTTGATCGCATCGTGCAGTCGATAGAGTACGCGATCTCTATTGATTGCATTGGTTAAACGATGGGGTATGTGATCAAGTATTGATTGCATCGTGCAGTCGATGGGGTACGCGATCGCTGCTGATTGCATTGTGTAGACGATTGAGTAAGCGATCAAGGGTTGATCGCATCGTATTGAAGATCGGTTATGCGATCACCGAGTATCAGGTCATGTAGACGAGGTGATGCTTGCGTATCGCTTAACGCACGCCTGGTTGATCGTTTAGGTCAGCAAGCTTCATCACTTAGTAACTGACTAAACGACCGCTTAGTAACGTACAGTAAATCGTTTACCTGATGCCGCGTTAAGTGATCACATAGACGATCGTCTTGGTCAGCAAGCTTCATCGCTTAGTAACTGACTAAACGATCGCTTAGTAACGCAAGGTAAATCGTTTACCTGACGCTGCGTTAAGTGATCGCATAGACGATCATCTTGGTCAACAAGCTTCATTATTTAGTAACTGACTAAACGATCGCTTAGTAACACAAAGTAAATCGTTTACCTGATGTCGCATTAAGTGATCACATAGATGATCGTTTTTTTCAGCAAGCTTCACCGCTTAGTAACTGACTAACGATCGCTTAGTAATGGAAGGTAAATCGTTTACCTGGCTGAACGCATTGGTTAGACAATAAGATGCTCGCGTATCGTTTAACTAGTGCATGCACACTGGATGATCGTTTAGGTCAGCAAGCTTCATTGCTTAGTAAATGACTAAATGATCGCTTAGTAACACAAGGTAAATCATTTATCTGTTGTCGCGCTATGCGATCACATAGACGATCAGGCTTCGCACCCTTGTCATTGTCTATGCGATTTTTAATTATGCTTCTATCGTATAGTGCGCGTTGAACGATCGTCTACCTATAACATTTACTACACGATGGAGTCCTCCTGGCGGTTCAAGACCCGATTTGTTTGTGAACTAGTTTGCTCGATGAAAAATGTAATAGATAGGGTTATTTTATTTCGATTTTTTAAAGGCTCATCCCGGTCCATAAATCATTCATTTTTTACATACGATGTATGTTGTTAATATGTCATATGGTATGCACATATAGATAAACCCCACCTTAGGTCATGCATATTTTCTTTATTATAAGTGTTATAATTTAGAGAAGCATGTTTTATTTTGCATAAATGCATGCTCATGCATCATATAATAAAAGGATTATATTTATGTATGCTTTTTTTTTTTTTTTGACGTTATATTTATAAGCGTTATAAATACTTCGTTATGTGGGATGATTGTTTTAGTTGTTTATTTTATAAATGGTTATAAAATGAAATTAGAACTAAAATAATTAGTAAAAGATCAATATGTAGCAAGTCTATCTATAGTAGACCTTTTATCGAAGGCAGGTTCTATCTAGGCTGGGGTATTTAAGATGACGATAATGGAATACCCCTACTTGGAAAGATAAGTTTGATAGATTTGATGCATGCAAACTAAGGCCAGTCCATTCAAGAGTTTAATGTGACTACTTGGATTATTTTTTTTTTTTTTTATTTCAAAGACAAAAGTTGTTTTTGAGCAAACTTTATAAATAACTTAGATCATAATCAGTAGTCGGATTGTCTAGGTTAATAAACCCCTAAGTAGAACATTCAATGCGAGGTTCTTAGGACATTTGATGGTTCATTTTCATTTCTTGCATTTCTCCCTCATAGTTCACACCGTGAGATCTACCCTCGGCTTCAAGGCACCTCCAATGGATATCCCTCAGTGGCTTCAAGGAACCTCATAGTTCCCCCCAATGGATGATGTTTGGGTAGGTCAATATCAAGGTGGATGAAGAGAGTGTTCATAGTAAGTGGGAGCGAGAAGTGCGATAGCATATCCCTCAGTCTCCCTCGTTGGATTGAATAAAGTTTCTGCGCATCGCCTCGTGGCACCCTGGGTGTGTCCCCCTATAGGATGGCTGTTTTGCGCATTTCTTTATTTTATCTCTTGTAAGAGGATAAGGTTACTTAGTCTTTTGTCCTAATCTGTCTTTACCCTACGGTAAGCGCTTAGGGCGGGACTCTGGGGTCGAAAATGGGGGGTTACACTTACGCAGGATTGTTAAGTGTTAACTATTTTGGACTGAACAAATGGTGGCTATTAGGTTTAGTTCCAAGAGTTGGTTCTGCCTAATGGTTGAGATTGTCTCATCCCAGTGAAGGGCCATCCGATCACCCCACCAGTGACATTTGTCCTGCCTCACTGGGGCATCATTGCAAAATAGAATTCTTTTCACTTAGGGTACTTGGAATTTGTTTTGTTAAAAATTAATTGGTTAATTAAAATGTGGTTTTTCAAAGTCTTATAAAAGGTTATTCGTTTTTTTTTCAGCAACGATTTTTTAATGGCATCAGCCGCTATCAATTTGCTTAGCGCCGAAAAACTGAATGTCCAAAACTATTCAAGTTGGAAACATATGCTCACGATGATACTCATCATCGAAGATCTGAAGTTTGTCCTTACGGAGGAATGTCTACTATTCCACCTCAGGACGCTACTTGAAATGTTCAGACAACGTATGAGCATTGGATACGGGCAAATGAGAAGGCCCAAGCCTATATTTTGGCCAGTCTTAGTGATGTCTTGGCCAAGAAAAATGAGTCCAAGGTCTCAGCTCATGAGATCATGGAATCCCTGAGGAATATTCAGACAGTCGTCTGGACAGCTCAAGCACGAGGCTCTGAGACACATCTTCAGCTCCAAAATGGAGAAAGACACCTCTGTTCGTGAACACGTGCTGAATATGATGGTCCACTTTAACGTGGCGGAGATGAATGGGTCTAAAATTGATGAGGGTAGTCAGGTTAGCATTATCCTACATTCATTATCAGAGATCTTCCTCCACTTTGTCAGCAATGCGATTCTTAACAAAGTGGAATACTCCTTTACCACTCTCCTCAACGAGTTGCAGACTTAACAATCCTTGCTGAAAAGTAATGAGAAAAAGGGAGGTGAAGCAAATGTTGTCTCGTCCTTTAAAAAGTTCTATCGAGGTTCGACTTCAGGAACAAAGTCTGCACCTTCCACTTCTAGCTCTGGAAAGGGGAAGAAGAAGAAAGGTGGTAAAGGGAAAGGGAATGCGCCTGCTAACCCACCATCTGTCGCCCAGAACAAGCATCCACCGCCGGTTAAAAAAGGAAAATGTTTCCACTGTAACCAGAACGGACACTAGAAGAGGAATTTTCCTCGTTATCTGAAGGAAAAAAAGGTTTTCAAGGTTAAGGCCAAGGCAGACAAAAGTAAATATGATTTGCTTGTATTAGAAACTTGTTTAGTGGAGAATGATGATTCGTCTTGGATATTAGATTCGGGCGCCACTACTTATGTATGTTCTTCTTTTCAGAGGATTAGATCCTGGCGACAGTTGGAGGCTGGTGAGATGATGATGTGAGTAGGCACCGGGCACGTCGTCTCAGCTGTGGCAATGGGAGACATCCAGTTTACTTTACAGAATAGGTTTCTTATATTAAAAGATGTCTTTGTAGTTCTTGAACTAAAAAGGAACCTTATTTCTGTAAAGTGTCTGTTACAATACAATCACACTATTTCTTTTAAATTGAATAAATCATTTATTCATAAGGATGGTGTTGAAATTTGTACAGCTAAATTGGAAAATAACTTATATGTGCTAAGACTTTTAGCCTTAAGTTCCCTCCATAACATAGAAATGTTTAAATCTACCGTAACTCAATCTAAACGTCAACGAGTTTCTCCAAAAGAAAATGCCCAACTTTGGCACTTTCGATTAGGGCATATCAATCTCAATAGGATTGAGAGATTGGTGAAGAATGACCTTCTAAGCGATTTAGAGGAAAATTCTTTACCAGTGTGCGAATCTTGCCTTGAAGGTAAGATGACTAAACGACCTTTTACTAGAAAAGGTTATCGAGCCAAAGAGCCTCTTGAATTAGTACATTTTGACCTTTGTGGTCCTATGAATGTGCGAGCTCGAGGAGGCTATGAGTACTTTATCAGTTTTACTGATGATTACTCAAGATATGGGTATGTCTATCTGATGCAACGAAAGTCTTGAATCTTTTGAAAAGTTCAAATTGTTTAAGGCTGAAGTTGAAAATGCTTTGGATAGATGAATAAAAACACTTCAATCAGATCAAGGTGGAGAGTTTTTGGATTCTGAGTTCCAGGACTATATATTAGAACATGGAATCGTTTTCCAACTCTCGGCACCGAGTACATCTAAGTAAAATGGTGTAGCAGAGAGGAGAAACAGAACCTTGTTGGACATGGTTCGATGATGAGTTACGCTGCCTTACGGGACTCGTTTTGGGGTTTCGTAGTGAGATTGCAGTATACATTCTCAATTGTGTTCTTTCTAAGAGTGTTACAAGAATACCTCTGGAGTTGTAGAACGGGCGTAAAGCTAGTTTACGTCACTTTCGCATATGAGATTGCCCAGTGTCACAATCGCTCTTTCGGGAACTTCTCTTAGCGATTGTGCGGCACTTGTTCTCGCTCACGAACAAGTCAGCCAACTCGAATACGGACTGCCGGTGGTGCACCGAGTGCCTCTCGCAACCTCCACCCCTGTTTTAGGGAAAACGAGTTTGGAGAAAAGGTTTTCGTAAGCAGTTTTATGATTGTGAATAAAGAAAGAAAGATTGTAGTAGGCTAGAAAGAAATAAGCAACAAAAATAGCTTTATAGAATACTACTTTGGGTATGGGGAAGTGATGATTAGTCTTATCCCCATATAGTGCATTCTGAACAAAAAATCAACGGGCACCCATTGCATATGCAAAAGGGCGAGTGGTCACTTACAATGAAAATGTAAAGAAACCAAGCTAACTAAGCTAATACAATACATGATATTAAAGTATGCTAGAAGGAGGTTGGATTGGGCATGCGGCCATGGGAAACAGGCCCTGGACAAGCATGACCGTGACATTCACCCCCACTTAATTGGTTGACGTCCCCGTCAACCGACCTTACTCAAAATATGCGATGGTTGAAGCTGCATTCTTCGAATCTTCGGCCCGCTCCCAACTGATCTCTTCGTCGGGGAGATCCTTCCATTTCACTAAGAACTCAATCAGTTGTCGTCTGGGTCTTCCAATACGGCGCGTACGTTTATTTAGGATTTGTGCAACTTCTTTCTCAGCGGAATTCTTCATCGTGACCGTTGGGCGCCTTAACATATTTCGTTGTTCATCCTCGGGATCGGGATGATAGGGCTTCAGGATACTCACATGGATGACAGGATGAATCTTCATCCATGAGGGTAACTGAACCTTATATGAGGTTCTCAACTGACCTTATATTGAGGTTCTCCTCGACCTCTCAATTCCTCCACTGACTTCATATTCCTTACTAGCCGTTGTCTCTCTGGCCTTGGAAACGAAACTATTCCGATCGTAGCTTGATCAGGCCCTTGTCCCTAGCTTGAAACTTGAGGGCCCTCCACTTCTTATTCAGCCCACTTCTCATTCTTCCTTCTTGATGTTCTTTCCAGGTAGACGCGGAGCTATTCTCAGAGGTTTTGCTCCACTTCTTAGTGAAGTTATGTGCCTGAGGACTTTTGCCTGCATAAGGGTGGTCCACCAAGTGTGGCATGAGTGGCTGTTCTACCTCACACCACTTCGAAGGACATTCTTCTAGTTTCGGAACTCTGCTGGCTATTGAAGCTGAACTGAGCCACATCTAACAACTGGACCCAGTTCTTCTGCCTAGCGTCGATAAAGTGACGTAGATATTCCTCAAGCATACTGTTGAAGAATTCCATCTGGTCGTCAGTTTGGAGATGATAGCTAGAGGAGATATTCAGTGTTGACCCCAATATTTTGAACAATTCTGTCCAAAATGTCCCAGTGAATCTTTTCATCCTGATCGCTAACAATGCTCACGGGGACGCCCCATAATTTCACGATGTGTTTGAAAGAACAAACTGGGCAGTCATCACGGCTGTGACAATCTTTTTGGCATTGGGATGAAAGTGGCATATTTTGAGAACCAGTCGATGATAACAAGGATCGATTCGAACTTTACCACCTTGGGCAAATGGGTGATGAAGTCGAGAGACACGCTCTCCCATGGTCTAGAGGGCATGGGTAGGGGTTCCAGCAGACTCGCTAATTTCGCCCTTTGACCTTGTCTTATTGGCAGACAAGGCAAGTTCTTGGTAAATTGCATGACATCGTCTCGAAGGCTTGACCAGTAGTAGCCTTGTTTCAGGAAGGCATAAGTCCTCCGCCAACCATTATGTCCTGCCCACGGTGTGTCGTGACACTTCCTTCATCAACGACCTTCGTAACTCCCCGGATCTGGGGATGTAGAACGATTGCCCTTGGTGTATTTAGTAGATCGTCTTCCACCCAAACTGGCGTGTCTTTTCCCTTTGGCCAACTGTATGATGGCCTGCGCCGCTGTGTCGTTGTCAAGTGAGTTTTGACAGTTTCTCGTACTGTTGCACTCAACGTACTTGCTTGTAGGTGGGCAAGCATGCACAGGGTCGCATGTTCGATCTTTCGGCTAAGAGCATCGACCGCTTGGTTACTTTTCCCCGTCTATGTTCAATTGGAAGTCGAACTCCGCTAGAGACACTCCTGCCACCGTGGCCTGTTTCGACGATAACTTCGGTTGGTTGAAGAAGTGGCAAATGGAGTTATTGTCGGTCTTGACCACAAACTTTGGCCCCAAGAGATACTGTCTCCAGGCCCTCAAGCAGTGAACATACTGCTAACATCTCTTTCTCGAGGCGGCATACTCCGTTCGGCATCATTTAGTTTCCTACTCTCATACGTGATGGGGTGTCCGTCTTTGGAGGACGACACCATCCAACGCGAAGTCGGAAGCATCAGTCTCGACTTCAAATGGCTTGGTTCATGTCGGCAATTTCGAGGACCGGCCCCCAATCATCACTTTCTTCAAGCCTCAAAGGTGGTTGACATTCAGAAGTCCAGCTCCATTGGCTATCTTTGTTCAACAGTTCGATTAATGGCCCTGTTCTTCTTGAGAATCCTTCTACGAACCGCCTATAGTAGTTGGCTAGTCTGAGGAAGGATCGTAGTTTTGGTCACGGATGATGGTACCCTCAGTCTCTGATCGCGGCCACCTTGCCTCTTCCATACCAATCCGACCACACTCAATCACGTGCGCGAGGAAATTTTATGCGCTCTTGGGCAAGAGCATTTCTCTCTCTTTACATACAACTGATTTTTTCCTTAGTTTTTGAAGACTAGTTGGAGGTGATGATCGATGGTTCTTCAGCGAGGCACTATAGACCACAAATGTCATCGAGATACACTACGACGAATTTGTCGAGGTATTCATGAAACACTTGGTTCATTAAGGTACAGAAAGTTGCTGGGCATTGGTGAGGCCAAAGGGCATCACAAGGAATTCAAAGGCTCCATATCTCGTGACACAAGTCATCTTGGGTTCGTCTCCTTCAGCAATTCGGACCTGATAATATCTCGACCGCAGGTCCAGCTTCGAGAAATACTTAGCGCCGTGAAGCCGATCAAATAAATCAGTAATGATTAGAAGGGGATATTTGTTGCGGACTGTGAGCTTGTTCAAGGCCTGATAGTCGATGCAATAGCCAGAGGCTCCCATCCTTCTTCTTATGAAACAGTACTTAGGGCTCCGTAAGGGCCTTTGGCCGGTCTGATAAATCCTGATCTAACAAATTGTCTATATGTTTTTTTGAAAGTTTCGCCAATTCTCTGGTAGGGGCCATCCAATTGCATTCTTGGCGGGCGGCTTTGCCCCTGGTAACAACTCAATCTCATGATCAATTCCCCCCTTCT
>NC_052357.1:55187303-55205264 GCF_009727055.1 Benincasa hispida
CGTGGGGGTAAGGACTTGGGCAAGCTTTTAGGCATGACATCTCGATACTCTTCCAAGATAAATAGAACGTCTCGGGGGATCTTCTCTTCTGTGGTCTCAACTGATTCTATTGGGTTGGCCATGAACGTGGGTTCGTCGTGGGCCAGGCCTCTCTTCAATTGGAGGGCTGAGATCATTCTCACCCCATTTGGCTGCTTGATACTGGCTTGCACTATGGTGGGTGTAGATCCCGTAATGACTAGACATTTGGCGAGGGGTATTGGTATAACTTTATGTTCAAGTAGGAACTCCATCCCCAATACCACGTCAAAATCATCCATCTTGACAATCATGAAGTCAACGAGGCCCTTCCAGTCTCTTAACTTCACCGAAGTTCTCTTTGCTATCCCCGTAATCGGTAGGGCTGCAGGATTCACAGCTTTCATCTTCCTTGCATCTCTTTCGCAGGTTAAGTTCAGGCGACGGGCTTCCGTTTCAGTCATGAAGTTATGGGTGGCCCCAGAGTCGACCATAGTGCTCTGGCTGATCTTTGGTTGACCCAAGCGTCCACATACATGAATCCTCTCTCTAGTGGCTCTGTCGCCTTTCCCATTTTCTTCTGGAGCGCAGATAAGAATTTCAATGCCCCCATCCTGGGATTCTCAATTTCTGCAGCTGGCTCGATTACTGTTTCCCCCAGTTCAGCCTTGTCTTCTGAGTTAGAGGCTAATGTGGCTTGAAAAGCATTGAACGCGGTCCGATTTGGACATTCGCCCGCCCTGTGTGGCCCTCTACATATGAAACAAGATAGGGGGCGATTGTAATTGTTATGCTGTTGTGACGGCCCCCGCCAGTTGTTTGTTGATCTCAGTTGGGATGGTTTACGGTCCCCCCCTGTGTTTTTGTCTCCTCTCCTAAGTCTGGGAGGACTGAAACGGCTGTTTCTGTTTCCCCCATTTGAAGAAGTTGATTGCTTCCTCACATCTTACAAGTCAGTGCTAAGGTTGTATAGCCGTTCAGCTGCCGCATAGGTAGAGGGGAGATCCTGTACTCTTTGTTCATATAATTTTGATTTCACCCACGGTTTCAGCCCTTCGACAAAGCAAAAGACCTTGTCTTTCTTGGACATATCTCGTATGTCCAACATGAGTCCTGCAAACTGTTTTACGTAGTCCCTGATGTTACCTGTTTGCTTTAGCTCTCGAAGTTTTCGTCGAGCCAAGATCTCAACATTTTCAGGGAAGAACTACGAGGGAAGTTCTTGTTTCAATCTATCCCAAGTATCAATTGTGCATTGTCCTTCCTGTATGTTTGTAAATCGCGATCTCCACCATAGTTTTGCATCTTCAGCCAGATGCATCGTTGCTAGTGTGACTTTTGACTCTTCAGTCACCGTGTTCGTCGCCTTGAAGTATTGCTCAAGGTCGAAGATAAAGTTTTCCAGGGCTTTTGCTTCCTGCACCCCACAAAAGGGTTTCGGTTCTGGGATTTATATTCTTCTTACTACCATTGCTCCCCCAGATGGGGCTTGGTTCCCTACCGCTCGGATGGTGAGATTCACCCTTACGCTCACATCCGCTATCTCGGCTTTGACGACGTCAAGGGCCGACCAAAAGTCTTCAGACAAATCGGTTACCATCTGAATTATTGGCTTTTGAGAGCCGTCCAACTCTTTGACGCGCTTCTCTATGTGGGCCACAGAGCTCGATGAGCTATCACCACGTTCAAAGCTGCCAGACCGTGCTGTTTTGGTCTCAAGGGTCTCTACCCTCATCATTAGTTCTCTGACGGGTAATCCGTCTAGGCGGCCCACTACCGCATCAATTCCATCGGCTTTCTCAGCAACTTCTTGTAGCCGAGTCTCTAGGAAATGGATACTATCTGGGACCTCTGTCAGGTAGAGAATTTGCTCTTCCATCTCCACCAGCCTATCCACGTGGGACTTGTTTAGGTTCTTTGTCGTCGACATGTTCACTAATCTTTCCCTTTATGAGCCAACCTGGCTCTGATACCAACTGTCACAATCGCTCTTTCGGAAGCTTCTCTTAGCGATTGTGCGACACTTGTTCCTGCTCACGAACAAGTCAGCCAACTCGAATACAGACTGTCGATGGCACACCGAGTGCCTCTCGCAACCTTCACCCCCGTTTTAAGGAAAACGGTTTTAGAAAACGGGTTTGGAGAAAATGTTTTAGTAAGCAGTTTTTGTGAGTGTGAATAAAGAAAGAAAGATTGTGGTAAGCTAGAAAGCAATAAGCAACAACAACAACTTTATAGAGTACTACTCCGGGTATAGGGAAGTGATGATTAGTCTTATCCCCATATAGTGCATTCTGAACAAAAAGCCAACTGGCACCCTTGCATATGCAAAAGGGCGAGTGGTCACTTAGAATGAAAAAGTAAAGAAAGTAAGCTAACTAAGCTAATACAATACATGATATGAAAGTATGCTAGAAGAGGGTTGGATCAGGCATGCAGCCATGGGCAACAAGCCCTGGACAAGCATGATCGTGACACCCAGCACATGTGCTTGAGGCAAATCCCAAGAAGTTGGAATCACGATCGAGGTTGTGCCTCTTTGTAGGCTACCCTAAAGGCATACGAGGAGGTTACTTTTATGATCCATTCGAAAACAAGGTGTTTGTTTCCACGAACGCTACTTTCCTGGAGGAGGATCATATCAGGGAGCACAATCCACATAGTAAGGTCGTGATAAGTGAGCTTTCCAAAGAAACTACTGAAACTTCAACAAGAGTTGTTGAAGGACCTGATTCATTAACCAGAATTGTTGATGATAGTTCATCTGGTAGATCGGTTCCACCTCAAGAGTTGAGGGAACCTCGACGCAGTGGGAGGGTTACGAACACGCCTGATCGTTATTTGGGTTTCACAAAAATCCTAGCTATGGTGACAGATGGTGATGTTGAGGATCCGTTGTCCTATAAAAAGGCAATGGAAAATGTTGACCGGTATGAATGGGTCAAAGCCATGAATCTCGAGATGGAGTCGATGTACTTCAACTCGGTATGGGATCTTGTAGATCAGCTTGATGGGGTAAGACCTATAGGTTGTAAATGGATCTACAAGCACAAACGGGGTGCTGATGGGAAGGTGCAAACCTTCAAGGCTCGACTTGTGGCAAAGGGTTATACCCAGGTGGAGGGAGTTGACTATGAGGAGACTTTCTCACCTGTTGCCATGTTAAAGTCGATCTGCATCCTCCTGTCCATTGCAGCTTATTATGATTATGAGATTTGGCAAATGGACGTCAAGACGGCTTTTCTGAATGACAATCTTGAGGAGACCATTTATATGGTGCAACCCGAAGGATTCATTGCCCAAGGTCAAGAGCAAAAAGTTTGCAAACTGAATCGGTCCAATGGGCTAAAGAAGACATCTCGATCTTGGAATATTCAGTTTGATGCTGTGATCAAATCGTATGGCTTTGACCAAAACGTTGATGAATCTTGTGTTTACAAGAAAATAGTTAACAGTTTAGTAGCTTTCTTCGTATTGTATGTAGACAATATACTACTCATTGGGAATGATATAGGTCTACTGACTGCAGTTAAGAACTGGCTAGTGACCCAATTCCAAATGAAAGATTTGGGAGAGGCTCAGTTTGTTCTGGGTATACAAATCTTTCGGGATCGTAAGAACAAAGTGCTAATGTTGTCTCAGGCATCGTATATTGACAAAATATTACTCAAGTACTCAATGCAGAACCCCAAAAAGGGCCTACTACCATTCAGGCATGGAATCACTTTGTCTAAGAACATGTGTCCTAAGATGCCTCAAGAGGTTGAGGACATGAGACGGGTCCCATATGCATCTGCCATTGGCAGTTTAATGTATGCGATGTTCTACACTAGGCCAAACATTTGCTATGTTGTGGGAATAGTCGTAGGTATCAGTCTAAACCAGGCCAAGGTCATTGGACCGCAGTTAAGAACATCCTCAAGTATCTTCAGAGAATGAGAGACTACATGCTCGTGTATAGGTCTCGGAATTTGATCCTTATTGGATACATGGATTCTGACTTTCAGACTGATAAGGACTCTCAAAAGTCCACTTCAGGGTCGGTATTTACTCTTAATGGAGGAGTGTAGTATGGAAGAGCACTAAGCAGGGGTGCATCGCTGACTCCATGATGGAGGCCGAGTACGTAGTAGCTTGTGAAGCTGCTAAAAAGGCCGTCTGGCTCAGAAAGTTTTTGACAAAGCTGGAAGTTATTCCAGATATGTCTAGGCCCATCACCCTCTATTGTGACAATAGTGGTGCTGTGGCGAACTCCAAAGAGTCCAAGAGTCATAGGTGACAAACCACATAGAGCAAAAGTATCATCTCGATCCGCGAGATAGTACATCAAGGAGACGTGATCGTCACGAAGAATCGCCTTGGAACAAAACGTTGCTGATCCATTTCGACGGCTCTCACGCTACACTGTTTGAGGGTCACCTTCAGAGCATGGGTCTACGGGACCGCCCGTGGCTGGACTAGGGTAAGTGGGAGATTTTGTTGCACTGGTTTTTATGCCCTAGTTTATTGTTTTGTGCCTATTTACTTGTACTTCTCACTTCGCTTTAGAAAAGTGGAGATTGTTGGGGTTTGTGCCCTAAAGTCTCGTGTTCAGTAGTTTGTAAACAACTTTGGTATAACACTTGTGATGTATAAATATAAATGATATTTAACTTCACTACTTAACTTTACAAATTTAGATGTTTTTTATTTTACCACAAACCAATAAACTTAAAAATCCCTGGTTTATTGTATGTAATTTAAGCATGTATGTGGTGACATACAAGTGGATCATGTCTTGAGTGATAACCAAAATGGTCTGTAGTATATGGATAAGGAGAGAAACCTTATCTTGGTAACGCTACGGTGCGACCCGCTTTGTGGAATGGTCACAAGTGTTGTGACTTGTCACAGATGACTGAATCTGATCATTCGTGTAGGGACATGCGAGCGGGGGCGTCCTATACAAAGAGTTGTATATAAGACTTGACCACGAAGTGTTATGTCTCGTTATATAACACCATTCAATAAATGAGACTTCACTTCACTAGGATGACCATAGGTAACATGACTTCAATCCTGAGTGAGTTGGAAACTTCTACCATTGAGGGTGGTCCTTTGATTTGCATGGGTGCGAGTGGCCAGAACGCCGACTCAAACCTACCATTTTGGGAATTCGTCTGATTTGAGAGCTAGGAACTCAGCTACACAAGATGGAATTCACTCATTCCCCGAGGTAGGGGTAAGTAGATAGATAGCTCCCTTAAGGGCTAATTCCAGTACTTGAACGATGTGGTGCCACACACCTTCTTATGGCCTGAGAGGTGTTCACACATAATAGGACTATGTTGTATTGTTCATTAGAGGGATCAGTGGTACTTGAGGAGAAAGATGTAATTACAGGGGAAAAACAGTAAATTGGAATGTTGTAATTACGAGCATTTGTGAAGGGTCATCGCACTGATGATTGGTTATATCCAATGGACATAGAAATGTATCTATGGTAAGAAGAGTTCAACTATTGGTCTTTAGTGGAATGCCTGGCAGTTAACTAATGGTGGATATTGTGACTAAAGAGTTTAGTCAGCTATTCACGGACCGTTGGAGCTTCAAGCCATAGGTACATAAAGTCCCCTCGGTAGCTTGGATACAAGTTGAGAGTCAATTTTTGGGTCAATTTGAAATGTTCAAATTTACAAGAGGGAGTTTAGTTATATATGATATAATTGAACAAGTTAATTAAATATGATATAATTAACTTTATGTATGAGATACATTAATTTGGAGGAAATTGGATATAAATATGATTTGTATTTAGTAAAGAAAAAAAATATTATAATTAATATATGATATTAATTTATAAGTTATGAATGTGATAATATCTCATTCAATGGACGGTTATAAAGGAAATAAGAAGGCGCTTATTCATTTTAAATAACGGATGAGTACACTATAAATAGCAAACGGTGTGTTGATCTCAGTGTGTGCGGGTATTGTGAAAAAGATAATGTCATCGCTTAGAAAATCAGTGCCTATACGATAAAAACTACACGATCGCTTACATATACGATATTGTTAAGCGATTACATACCACACACCATCACACGCTATTATCTAAATGATCGTTTACCATTTTACTAAGTGATTGTTTAGCTCCCAATATTTACTAAACGATTGTATAGACGATCGCTTAGTTTTTCCTATGCGATCGTTTTGGACGATCGCCCACTCTTTTCCTACACGACGTATAGACGATCGTTTACCTTTTCCTATACGATTGTTTAGACGATCACTTACTTTTACTACATGATCATACACTTTACCTAAATGATCAAGCATATTGTCTATGCGATAGACGACTGCATCTCCCACTTGCTTGATCGTTGTGTACGGTCGCTCTTCCTCCTTCCCTCTACCAAATTTGAATAAAGCCCACACTTTGGATTCTCACTCCAAGAATACCGAGGGCTCTAAGTGGTGTTGTCTTCTCCGATTCCTTCGTCCGAGTGGTGACTGTTCAAGGTAGACGGTTTGGCTTCAAACTCGTTGTGAAGAAGAAATCTTCATCTGGTATGATTTCTTGATCCCTTTTGCATTATGAAAGTATGTTTGAATGTATATGCGGTAATTTTGTCACAATGAATTGGAAAGATCTGCTTCCGTTCATAGGTACTCTTGAATAAGAGTTCCTTCAATTTAAACACCCCTACCCATTGCTATAGCTAATCAATGATTAATGATTTTGTTCAATTGTATGTGGGATGAAAAGAACAAATATCCTAACTTTAGGGCTATTGAACATTTTTTCAC
The DNA here is from genome assembly GCF_009727055.1 of Benincasa hispida. NCBI lineage: Eukaryota > Viridiplantae > Streptophyta > Magnoliopsida > Cucurbitales > Cucurbitaceae > Benincasa > Benincasa hispida. Next base: position 55,194,111 of record NC_052357.1, read on the forward strand.
CCCAAACATATGTTTTAATTATTTTGTCGATTTGATTCAATTTAAGTTTTGTTTCCTACTTCTGAATATAGCATTTCTCTTTCAACCATGTATTGTGATAAATTGCAACAATTCTAATGTTATTAGGATAGTAGAAGACAAAGATGTATTTAATTTCACTGTAAATTGCCTAAATAACTCCTTTAATTGCACCATAGTTAATCTAAAAACTCCATTAAATGCACTATAACTAATTCATTAACTTCACAACTCGACCTCTATCGATTTTCATTTAGATATTCAACGTGATTAAATTCCTCTTTCTATGCGAATGTGTTCGCATAAATCTCAGTTCTTAACTTGAAAATTCTTCAAATTTGTATGTAAATAATCTTAAATATTCAAATGTTGATTTGAATTTTCAAATCTCATATTATTTTCCTAAATTTGTATGTAAAAAATCTCATATTTTTAATTTCACTTTGTTTAATTTGGTTCGAGAAATTTATTGAAAGATTTGAATTCAAGAAGAAGAAGAATAGAATTTTGACCCAAATTTAGGTTAAGGTGTTTATATGAGTTAAAAAAAAAAGTTATTTTAGCCTTAAAGCATTGCACGCCACCCTCCCTTATATTCTCCTTCGTGCAAACAACTTAAAATGCAAACCCCATATTTTTTTTTCTTCACATATGAGCCATAAACTCTAACCTACAAGTAGCCATCGTCAGTTGCTACTTGTCACGACTGCTGCTTGCCACCAAACACTGCATACCAACGACCGTTGGCCATTATGGGTAAGTTACACACCATCTCTCTCACTATCCCTCTTAGATTTCATCAATTGATGCTACTTCTGCCAATGGTGTAAAGGCTTAAGTTAGGCCATTACTAGAAAAAACATGCATCCATGGAACTTAAAATGACACTCTTTTATGATGAAATAAACGCTAATTAGATAAGGGGAGTTCAAAATTCCTTTATTAAATGCAAATATTAAAACAACAATAGAGTACCCATAAATCATAAAGGTTAATAAATAAGTATGAAAAACAATTCTCAATAATAAGTTTCAAACATCAAAACTGAAAATTTAGCAAAACATGAAAGGAAATCTAAGTCTTATGAGCGGAAGCATAAAAATTGGTCCGAGTGGCTCGATCACGGATTCCGCTTGTCATTCGCCGGCACGTCCCTACCCTTACCTGAAAGAACATGAGAAAGAATGAGTATAAAATACTCAGTAAGTAACCCCACTACTGGGGTCAGACTAGGCATCTATGTCCTCTAGATGCCTACCTCTGGTGAAACAGATAAACTGCTCTAGTCCTCAAAGGACACATATACACATGAAACAAAAGAAAACTGAGTCCTATCCTACTGTAGTTAAGTATGCCCACTACTTCTGGTGAATCTTGAAGGAAACACAAACTGGTGAATTCCGAAGAAAACACAAACTGGTGAATCCCGAAGGAAACAAAAACTGGTGAATCCTGAAGGAAACACAAACTGGTGAATCCCGAAGGAAACACAATCTGGTGAATCCCGAAGAAACACAAACTGGTGAATCTCGAAGGAAACAAAAACTGGTGAATCTCGAAGGAAACACAAACTGGTGAATCCCGAAGGAAACACAAACTGGTGAATCCTGAAGGAACCAGAAACTGGTGAATCCTGAAGGAAACACAAACTGGTGAATCTCGAAGGAAACACAATATCTAATGGGCATCTAACTAATCAGTAAGGATATTTGCACAGTCTCAATGTCATAATCATCACTGTATGAATTTATGACATACATATAAACCTCTACATCATGACTCTACAATATACATATATACCTCAACTTCATGGTTCTACAACATACATGTATACCTCAATATCCTTAGATCAAATACAACCATATGGAATCATGTATCATCTCAAGCTAGCATTCAAGTGTCTAGGTGCACAAATAAATCTTTCAGATCTCATACCAGAACATATATTGGTTATAATATACTATCAGTCTATCATGCTGTCATTTTGCCATAACATCCATCTATCATGCTAGCATACATCTAGAGCCTGGCCCGTGGGCAGTTTCAGTAGTAAGTGTTAACGTCTCGTTATATTACGTCGTTCATGATAGAGACTTCACTTCAATAGGATGACCATAGGTAACATGACCTCAATCTTGAGTGAGTTGGGAACTCCTGCCTCTGAGGGCAATCCTTTAATTTACATGGGTGCGAGTGGCCAGGTTGCTGACTCAAACTTACCACTTTGGGGACTCATCTGATTTGGGAGTTGGGAACTCAGCTACACAAGATGGAATTCACTTCTTCCCCGAAGTAGAAGTAAGTAGATAGATTGCTCCCTTAAGGGTTGATCTCGGGGCTTGAACGATGTGGTGCCACACACCTTCTCATGGCCCCAGAGGTGTCCACACATAGTAGGACTATGTTGTATTGTTCATTAAAGGGATCAATGATACTTAAGAAGTGAGATGTAACTATAGGGGCAAAACGATAAATTGGCCCAACTGTACTTACGAGCATCTGTGAAGGGTTATCATACTGTTGATTGGTTATATTCGATGGACACAGAAATATATCTGTGTATGAATAGTTCAGTTGTCGGTCTTTAGTGGAATGCCTGACAGTTAACGGATGGTGGATCTCGTGGCTAAAGAGTTTAGTCAGCTATTCACGTACCGTTGGAGCTTCGAGCCATAGGTCCATAAGGTCCCCTTGGTAACTCAATGGATTCAAGTTGAGAATATGTTTTTGGGTCAGTTTGAAATGTTCAAATTGACAAGAGATAGTTTGATTATATATGATATGATTGAACTGGTTAATTATATATGATATGATTGACTTTATGTATGAAATACATTAATTGGAGAAAAATGGATATAAATATGATTTATATCTAGTGGAGGAGAAAACACTATGGTTGATATATGATATTAAACTATAGGTTAATGAATATAATATGATTATATTTATTATTTTTTAATTGGACAATTACAGGATAATTGGCCGCCGTTTTCTCCGTAAATGTGCGTTACTGGGAAGTTCCAATCGATTTTCGTAATTGAAGAATAAAATGAAAATTGTTTTCATTTTGCAAAGAATACAGTTAATTTCCCACAAAAGTGTTTGCTACATATCGGTTAGTAAATTGAGAGACTATACGTTAGCTCACATTTACTATACGATTTCTTACACGAGCACACCATTTTCTAAGCGATCGCCTACCTTGTACTAAACAATCGTCTAGCGGTAAGCTTTTACTAAACGATCGTATAGACGATCACTGCCCTTTTCCTACACGATCGTGTACTTTGCCTAAACGATCAAGCACTTTGTCTATACAATAGACTCGACTTTCTCCCACTTGCTTGATCGTTGTTTATGGTCTCTTGTCCTCCTCCCCTCTACCAAATCCGAACAAAGGCCACTCTTTGGATCTCACACCGAGAATACTAAGGGTTTCAAGTGGTGGTGTCGTCTCCATCTTTAGCTTGATGTTCCAGTGAAAGGGAGAGCAACCGTTCCTTGCAGAGAGCGAGATTTCTACTAAAGAGAGTCTTCAACTGGTCTTCAACTAGTAAGTTTTCTTGTTCTCTTATCATTTAATCTTAAAGCATGCTGGTAATTTTATAGTATGATGCATATCTATTTGTTTGAATGTAAATGTGGTAGTTCTATCAAAATGTCTTTAGAAAGATCCGCTTTCGCTCATAGGTACTCTTGCATAAGAGTTCTTTCACCTAGGTCAGTAGAAAAGACGGTGAGCTTCCTGGAAGAAAATTATTCATCATCTTATAATGTGATACAAGGAAGACTAACCCTACACGAATTGGGAGCGGTTCCGTAAACTTATCATCAGAATATGAGATTTCCAACACCACATAGGATCAGAACAATAATAATAATAAAAAAAATCTAGGGAATGATACTTTACAACTTTGATAAAAGGAAACCAAATGCGAATGTAGAATTCAACCCAGTAAAAGGGAGGCCAAGGTCAACTCTAACAAAAGGGAAGTGGAGGTTGACCCTAGTAAGAAGAATAGGATCACAACGATACAAGGAAGAAGATGGCAAATTACATAGTAAAACAATAGAAAAGGCAACATACATCAATAACTTCAAAGGTAATATAAAAAGAAGTCGTCAATGTTGGCTTGAGCTTGAGATAGTTCTTCTTGAAGGACATGAGACTCCATCCAATGGTTAATAGACTGGCCATACTCATCGTTGACATTGCAATTCAAAAGAAATACTGGAGCACTAAGCAACAAATAAGTGACAGTAAAGAAGTAGCCATAAACGAAGAAGAATTATTTAAAGTTGAAAGTACATAGAAGATCAACACCCGGGTTGACCTTGCTCAAAGAAATATCAAGGTTGACCTTGCTTAAAGAAAAGTCTAGGTCGACCCTCTAAAAAAAAGAAAGGAAAAAAAAAGAAGAAATAAAAGAGAGAAAAAGATGGGGAAATGGTTATTGAAATTTGAATTTGAAATTCAAAGTTTTGAAAATCGAGATTGAACCTTCCACCAACTCGTTGAAGTAAGCATCACATGGTTTTGAGTACTGTAGAAGGCACGTAGAGATTTTGACCCATCATTGCTCGACCTTGTGCTCGAGGCTGAGGCTAACATAAGCTTTTGTCCTTTCAAATTACATCATTGCTCGGACATTGCATAAAGCATGACACATATATTAAAATTTATAAGCATTATAATTACCTCGTTGTGTGGCAATGTATGGTTTTAGTTGTTTCTTTTATAAAAGTTATAAGGAAATTAGAACTAAAAACTATAAGAAAGACATGCATGTCAACTTAGGTTTAATTCATGGTTTTAAAATGTTTAAAACTTGGATGAGATAGACCTAAGATCACGGTTCTAATATGATTAGCAACCTTAGGCTTTAATCTTTTAATCAGTTTAATAGGATTAAATTGACTAATAAAAGGTTAATGTGTAGCAAATCTATCTAAAAGGGACCTTTGTCTAAGGCGGGTTCTGTCTAGGCTGGGTTATTTAAGGTGACGAAAATGGAATACCCCTACTTGGGAGCCTACCTGGAAAGGTGAATTAGATAGATTTGATGCATGCATGCAAGGTTAAGGATAGTCCATTAAAGAGTTTAATGTGACTACTTGAACTTGTTTTTATTTCAAAGACAAAAGTTGTTTTTGAGTCCATTAAGGTGACGGAAACGAATACCTCTACCTGGAAAGTTGTTTTTATTTCAAGGACGGCGATTAAGACGATCCTCAAGTATCTTCAGAAAACAAGAGACTACATGCTTGTGTATGGAGATAAGGATCTGATCCTTATAAGATACACAGACTCTGACCTTCAGACCGATAGAGATTCTCGTAAATCGACATCGGGATCAGTTTTCACTCTGAATGGAGGGGCTATAGTATGGCGAAGCATCAAGCAAGAAAGCATGGTGGACTCCACTATGGAAGCCGAATACGTAGCCGCTTGTGAAACAGCTATGGAGGCTGTTTGGCTGAGGAAATTCCTTTTAGATTTGGAAGTTGTTCCAAATATGGATTTGCCTATCACTATTTATTGTGATAACAACAGGGCTGTGGCAAATTCGAAGGAGCCTTGTGTTGGATTTTATGTCCTAAAACTCATAGTTTGTAAATTAATAAACATATTCTGTTTTGTTTTTCGATAAAGTTGTTATTGAAATTGTAATATTGAATCCAATAAACTAAGGTCTTGAGGCTATTTAATGTAGTTTGAACTTTATGTTGTGACATAAAGGTGGATCAAGTTCAAATATATAGCCAAAATGGTCTATAGTATATGAATTAGGTTGGGCGCCTTATTCTGGGGACACTATGAATGCGGTCCACTTTGTAGTTAGTACAAACGATGTGATCCTGAATCGTTCATATAGAGATATGTGAGTGGGGGCATCCTATGTAAAGAGTTTACATAAGACTGAACCATGAAATAATCACTTTTTACGTACTAAATGCCGTTTTATATATAAAACTGACTATTTCGTTAATTAATGACCTAAGTAACTTAATCTTAATCCTGAGCTAACTATGAACTCCTATTCACTCGAAATTATCCTTAGATCTGCATAGGTAAGGGCAGCTCAACATCGCTGGCCCAATAAGCCTCCCATTTCAGGGGTAAGATCGGGTGGATAGCTGGGAACATAGGGTGCAAGACGGAATTCACTCTTACCCGTTATAGAGATAGTAGAAAGGTTGTTCCCTTTAGTATTGAATCCAGATCTTGAACAAGGGGCCCCACCTTCTTCTTGGCCCGAGAGGGATTCGGTTTATAGGTTGGACCTTAAATCAATTGTTCATTAGAGGATCAGTGGAACTTAAGGAGCAAGATGTAGTCTTTGGGGTAAAACGGTTTTTTTGACCCAGCCGAGATTATGAACAACCTGTGAAGGATTAACTTACTCATCATGGTTATATCAAATGGACACAAATATATCTATAGTGAGGGGAGTGCAACTACGGGACTTTAGTGGAATGACCCGTTAGTTAACGAATGTTGATTAGCTCCGTCTAAAGAGTTTAGCTAGCTAATCTCGGATCGTTGGAGCCCATGATCTATAGGTCCATTAGGTTCCCTTACTAGTTCATATGGAATCAACTTAGAATAGTATGATAGAAAAATTCGAATTGATCGAATTAGGTAGAGAGAGAGAAAATGACAAGTATATGTGTTATAGTGGTCGGGTTTTTCAGCTTAGAGATACAGCTTTAATATTTAAATGTGATTTAAATATCAAGAACATGAATATGTTCATATTCGAAAGCTCAAAAATAATGGAAATGGTCAAAGTTGTAAAAAGTCAAAGAGTTGACTTTTGACATTAAAAAATAAAACTTTGACCGACTTATATTCAAATGTGATTTGAATTTCGAGAAAATGAATGCGGATTCATGCTCGGGAGGTCAAAATTAGTCAACACGAAAAAAATCATAAAAAGTCAAAATGTTGACTTTTTGGTCAAAGTTTGAGTTTGACCAAATGACTATTTTGCCCTTTGACTATAGTTAGTAGAAAAATCCAAACTTTTGTTGGATAATTTCACTAACAAAATAGTGGGCTAGGTGTTGACTTTTAGTGGAGAACATTAAGCCACTTAAGTTATTGGATTATAGGTGTTGGGTTTTTATGGATTTCCTTCATACAATTGTTGTATGGTTTTTTCTATAAATTTGCTTTTGATTTTAAAATAAAAACTTTTGCCATTTTAGAGAAAGGTGTTCTAAATTTGGGCTGGAAAATCCTATGTTTTTTGAGTGAAATAAAAACCCAAACTCAAATTCATCTTATTTTCCATCTCTTTCTCTCTCTCGGTTCTCTTCTCCACCGGGTCCCATAACTCGGTTTTGAGTCTAGAGGATAGTAGGTCAAATCTTAGTGGTGGTTCGAAAGAGTTCGGGTCGAAGATTCAACGAAGAAGAAGTGGTTTTCGGGGGCTTCAAAGGTAGTATCCTACACTTTTAATCCACTGTTTTTTCCTTCATGATGCATGCTTATTTCCTTTAATTTAAGAGCAATTAGAGTGTAATTAGATCCTAATTCCGCTGCGTATGTCTCGAGTTTCATCATGTGGTATCAGAGCATGCTAGAATTACTCTCAATTGCTTTTGTGGGTGTTTTTTTTCTATCTATTCAGTGTTGAATGAAATGGGACTAAAGTGGATTTATTATGATTTGCATTTTTTCTTTTAATTTTCTTGTAGAAATTTGTAATTGCTCACTTGTTTATGAGCATTAATGTGTGAAAAAGAGTCTGTAAATGTGTTGGAGTCATAGAGTTGAAAAATTAGGCTGTAATTTCTTGATTCCGTGAGAGAGAACAACAACACAAATGGAGAAAAAAATGGCTTACAGACCCAAATAGCTTCTAGAAACGAGAGCAAGCTCCCAGACCCGACCTAATTCGGAGAAGCTCGCACGCCTACCCGCCGTATCAACCCGCTCGTCCGCTCTGCTTTGTGCAGTCTTGCACGCTTGTTCGCCCTTCTGCCGAGACCCACTCCGCGACCCGCGCACCACACCTCCGTTGACTCCCAGCGTGATTGACAACCGGTCTGGACCGATCATAGTTTTGTTTCTAGTGTTTTCGGCGACCGGGTTCGAGTGATTTCTGAGCGATCCTGATGGTTAAAAGTGTTTGAAGACGGCTTTCAGGAAGTTGGTGCTGAATTTTGTAATAAATTAGTTATTTTGTGTAATTTAATGCCAAAATCGGTCCCTATTTAGTATTGTTTACCTATTAATGCATGTGATGTATAATGTTCTTTTGATTATGTGTGCATATATGATGTCATATAGTTTTAAAGAACACCATAGGAAAAGATTGACATGCATTTGTTATATCTTATAAGGTGTTATAAAATATATACTATGCATGGCTAGTTTGATATAATGTTTATATTTAAAGCATGTGTTTGATTGAAGAAAGCATGTTAATAGATAAGCTATAGGGTTATATTGTTATAATTTATTTTATAATTGTTATAAAATAACCTAGACTTCTAAAATCTATAACAAAGTTAAGATGCATGCTCATTTAGGGTTAACCATCGAACAATCCTAATTTTCATAGAAAATAGGTCGATATCTTATAAAACCGAAGTTACAAGAAAACTCACCCGGCAAGATCTTGGCAAAAAGTCAGATAAGATGACAAAGGTTGAAGGTTTTTAAGTTGACGGTTCACGGAACACTTACTACTTGGAGATCGAGCCGGCGTCTGAGTTAGGTTAAACCAATTTTATGAGCATGCGTAAGCGGTGTGAGGTAATAAAATTTGTTTATCACCTAGACATCGTAGGTTAAAAATCCAGTATAAAAGTTATACTCGGATGAATCACCTAGACTTAGGATATGTTTAGTTAGCCAAAATGTATCGCTAAGTATTTTATACCCTAACCTTCTAGAATACTTCAGCTGGAGAGAAGTAATGAACTTTTAGCTCTAGCCTCCATAAGAGTTCACACTGTGAGATTCATGCTTGGCTTTGGGCCGCCCTGGGAGCGGACTTCATTCGGAGATGTTTGCATGAGTCAATACCAAGGTGAATAAGAGAAGTTGTTCATAGTAAGTGGGAGAAGGAAGTGTGTCAACACATCCTACGGTCTCTTCCATTAGGTCGCACCGTGAGATTCCTATAATGCACCTGCATGTCTACCTTGGAGCGACCTTACCAATCGGAGGGCTATATTATAGAATTTGAAACTCCGCGAACTATAGAAATAGATAGGGTCTCTCAAGTCCGTTTTCATTTTTGTCTTTTCAACTTCAGGAGTATAATGATTCCGATCTTTGAGGTCTTAAAATGGAAGGTCACACTTACGAGAATTACTAAGTGTTAGTAAATTCTTGACCAAAGTAGTGATAACTGAGGTGCTATAGGAATAAGAGTTATTCTAGTGATAGTATCTAGTTAAGATAGTCTTGGTTCAATGGAGGAATAGTCGATCACCCCTCAGTGGAGGTTATTCTAAACCATTGAAATATCGTTGCAAAATATAATGATTAAGGGTATATTATTAGATTTTTTGCTAAACTTGATTGGATTTAACATATTAATGTTTTTACTAAAAAAGGATACTTTTCAGCATGACTAGCTCTTTAGATCAAATCTTAGCTTCCGAGAAACTAAACGACAATAATTACTCAACATGGAAAACAATATGAATTAAACATTAGTAATAGATGACTTGAGATTTGTCTTAAATGAGGAATGTCCTCAGGCCCCTGCCTCGAAAGAAGCACAAGGTAAATATGATTTACTAGTTGCTGAGACATGTTTAGTGGAGGATGATACCTCAACAATGATATTGGATTCAGGAGCCACTACACATATTTGCTTCTCTTTTCAGGAAACTAGTTCTTGGAAAAAGATTGAAGAAGGTGAGATCACCCTCAAGGTTGGAACAGGAGAGGTTGTCTCGACCGAAGCAGTGGGAGATTTGAAGTTGTTTTTCAATGATAGATATATCATACTTAAAGATGTTTTGTATGCACCTCTTATGAAGAGAAATTTAATATCTATCGCTTGTATTATGGAACAAATGTATAAAATATCTTTTGAAGTTAATGAAGCATTCATTTTCAGAAAAGGTATTCAAATTTGTTCTGCTATACTTGAAAACAACTTATATAAGTCAAGACCAACTAAAGCAAAATTTGTATTAAATACTAAGATGTTTAGAATAGTCGAAACTCAGAATAAAAGAAAAAAAGTTTCTTCTAATGCCTATCTATGGCACTTAAGACTTGGTCACATAAATCTCAATAGAATTGAAAGATTGGTTAAGAATGGACTACTAAATCAGTTAGAAGACAATTCTTTACCTCCATGTGAGTCTTGTCTTGAGGGAAAAATGACTAAGAGATCTTTTACTGGAAAAGGTCTCAGAGCCACAATACCTTTAGATCTCGTACATTCGGACCTCTGTGGACTGATGAGTGTCAAAGCTCGAGGTGGGTATGAATATTTTATCAGTTTTATTGATGATTATTCAAGGTATGGTCATATTTACCTAATGCATCACAAGTCTGATTCTTTTGAAAAGTTCAAAGAATATAAGGCTGAGGTTGAGAACCAGTTAGGTAAAACAATTAAGACACTACGATCAGATCGAGGTGGGGAGTACATGGACTTAAGATTCCAGGACTATATGATAGAACACGGAATCAAGTTATAACTCTCTGCACCTAATATGCCTCAACAGAACGGTGTATCTGAAAGAAGAAATAGAACCTTGTTGGACATGGTTCGCTCAATGATAAGCTTTACTGAGTTACCTGATTCCTTTTAGGGTCATGCATTAGAGACTGCTGTCTATATTTTGAATAACGTTCCCTCTAAAAGTGTTTCAGAAACACCTTATGGGCTATGGAAAGGGCGTAAAGGCAGTTTACGTCACTTTAGAATTTGGGGATGCCCGGCATACGTGTTGGTGCAAAATCCTAAAAAATTGGAACGTCGTTCAAAATTATGCCTATTTGTAGGTTATCCAAAAGAAATAAAAGGTGGTCTATTTTATGATCCTCAAGAGAATAAGGTATTTGTATCGACAAATGCCACATTCTTAGAGGAAGACCACATAAGAAGTCATCAACCTCGCAGTAGACTAGTATTGAATGAAATTTCCAAAGAT
>NC_052357.1:55207239-55209282 GCF_009727055.1 Benincasa hispida
AGGGTCTCTCAGGTCCGTTTTCATTCTTGTCTTTTCAACTTCAGGAGCATAATGATTCCGATTTTTGAGGTCTAAAAATGGAGGGTCACACGTGCGAGAATTATTAAGTGTTTGTAAATTCTTGACCAAAGTAGCGATAACTGAGTTGCTATAGGAATAAGTGTTATTTTGGTGATAATATCTAGTCAAGATAGTCTTGGTTCAATGAAGGAATAGTCGATCACCCCTCGGTGGAGGTTATTCTAAACTATTGAAATATTGTTGCAAAATATAATGATTAAGGGTATATTATTAGATTTTTTGCTAAACTTGATTGGATTTAACATATTAATGTTTTTACTAAAAAAGGATATGTTTTTCTTTTCAGCATGACTAGCTCTTTAGATTAAATCTTAGCTTCCGAGAAACTAAACGGCAATAATTACTCAACATGGAAAAACAATATGAATTCAACACTAGTAATAGATGACTTGAGATTTTTCTTAACTGAGGAATGTCCTCAGGCCCCTGCCTTGAAAGAAGCACAAGGTAAATATGATTTACTAGTTGCTGAGACATGTTTAGTGGAGGATGATACCTCAACAATGATATTGGATTCAGGAGCCACTACACATATTTGCTTCTCTTTTCTGGAAACTAGAGTGGAAATACCACTTGATCAGGGAGATTGTACATCGTGGTGATGTGATAGTCACGAAGATCGCGTCGGAGCACAACGTTGCTGATCCCTTTACAAAGGTTGTCACGGCTAAAGTGTTTGAGGGTCACCTGGAGAGTCTTGGTCTGGGGGACATGCGGCATCTTGTCTAGGGCAAGTGGGAGATGATACTAGGGTATGCCCAAGTTTATTGTATATTGTACATGTTTTTTTCTTGAATTGTACATTAGTCTCCTGAGGCATTAGGACAAGTGGGAGATTGTTGGGATTGGTGTCCTAATTCTCCCGGAGTCTCGTTGTTTGTAATTATACACATTGTTTATGAATAAAACAATTGTTATTTCATTCTAGCATTTACTCATATCCAATAAACAAAGCTCCATGGTTATCTTATGTAAACTTAAGCATGTATATGAGATATACAAGTGGATCATGTCTTAAGTGATAACCTAAATAGGTTTGTAGTATAAGGATTAAGGAGGGATTCCTGATCCTGGTGACACTACGGATACGACCCATTTTGTAGAGGTTTTCAAGTATTGTAAACTACTATAGATGGTAGATCCTGACCATTCATGTGGAGACATGCAAGCGAGGGTGTCCTATACAAAGAGTTTGTATAAGACCGAACCTCTAAATGACTAGACTCTATATATAACACTGTTGATACTGGAGACTTACATCTCATCTAAACGACTATAGATGACACAACCTCAATCTTGAGTGTTTTGGGACTCCTGTCTTTAAGGGCGGTTCTTTGATTAGTATGGGTGAGAGTGGCCAGATTTCCAACTCAACATGCCTACCTTTTTGGGGACTTGTTTGATCTGGGAGCTGGGAACTCAATTACACAAGATGGAATTCACTCCTTCCCCGAAGTAGGAGTAAATAGATAGATTCTCTCTTAAGGGCTGATTCTAGGCCTTGAACATAATGGCCACAACTTCTCTTTAGAAGAGAGGACTCAGTCATAGTAGGACTGTGACTTATGTTCATTAGAGGAATCAGTGGTACTTAAGAAGTTAGATGTAACTACAGAGGCATAATGATTATTGGCCGAGCTGTACTTACGAGCGATCTGTGAAGGATTGTCGCACTATTGATTGGTTAAGATGGACACATAATATATCTATAGTAAGGAGAGTTCAGTTGTCGGTCTTTAGTGGAGTGCCTGACAATTAATGGATGGTGGATCCCGTGACTAAAGAGTTTAGTCAGTTATTGACGTACCGTTAGAGCTTCGTGCTACAGGTTCATAAGGTCCTCTTGGTAGCTCAATGGATACAAACTGAGGATCAGTTCTTTGTGTTGATTTGAAATGTTCAAATTAACAATAGGTAATTCGATTATATATGATATGATCGATATGATGTATGAGATACATC
>NC_052357.1:55210814-55216210 GCF_009727055.1 Benincasa hispida
CGAGCCTTGTGTTTACAAGAAGATCGTCAATTCTACTATAGCATTCTTAGTTTTATATGTTGACGATATTCTACTCATTGGGAATGAAGTAGGCTACTTATTGACATCAAGAAATGGCTAGCAACGCAGTTCCAAATGAAAGATTTAGGAAATGCACAGTATATTCTCGGGATTCAGATTATTCGGAACCGCAAGAACAGAACACTAGCCATGTCTCAAGCAACTTATATAGACAAAATGTTGTCTACGTATAATATGCAGAATTCCAAAAGAGGTCTGTTACCTTACAGATATGGAATTCATTGTTCAAAGGATCAATGTCCTAAGACACCTCAAGAGGTTGAGGATATGAGACGCATTCCCTATGATTTCGCAGTAGGGAGCCTGATGTATGCAATGTTATGTACTACACCTGACATATGCTACGCGGTAGGGATAGTCAGTAAGTATTAGTCCAATCCTGGATATGATCATTGGACTTCTATTAAAAATATCCTCAAGTATCTTAGGAGAACAAGGAACGATATGCTCGTGTATGGTATTAAGGATTTGATCCTTACTAGATACACTGACTCTGATTTTCAAACTGATAAAGATACTAGAAAGTCTACATCTGGATCAGTGTTCACTCTTAATGAAGGAGCAGTAGTGTGGAGAAGTATAAAGCAAAACTGTATTGCGGACTCCACAATGGAAGCTGAATACGTAGCTGCTTGTGAAGCAGCAAAGAAAGCAGTATGGTTGAGGAAATTCTTGATAGATTTGGAAGTAGTTCCAAATATGCATCTGTTTATCACCCTATATTGTGATAATAGTGGTGCAGTCGCAAACTTAAGAGAACCAAGAAGCCACAAGCGCGACAAGCATATTGAATGCAAATATCATCTGATCTGGGAGATTGTACATCGTGGAGACATTGTAGTGACCCATATATCTTCTGAGCAAAACATTGCTGATCCTTTTACAAAGGCCCTCACGGCTAAAGTGTTTGAAGGTCACCTACAGAGTTTAGGTCTACGAAGTTTGTAAACTAGGACAAGTGGGAGAATTTTTGGGTATATGCTCTAGTTTATTGTATTCATATGTTTATTGTACTCATATGTTTCTCACTTAAATTCGACATTGTGATACTCCACTAGGAGTTTTAGTCCAAGTGGGAGTTTGTTGGATTTTATGTCCTAAAACTCGTAGTTTGTAAATTAATAAACATATTCTGTTTTGTTTTTCGATAAAGTTGTTATTGAAATTGTAATCTTGAATCCAATAAACTAAGGTCCTGAGGCTATTTAATGTAGTTTGAACNCAGTTCTTTGTGTTGATTTGAAATGTTCAAATTAACAATAGGTAATTCGATTATATATGATATGATCGATATGATGTATGAGATACATCTAATGGAGGATTGATGTAAATGAGATTTACATTAAGAGCCATGAAATAGAAAACGAGCTATGGTTTGTATGTTTCATGATATGAAATATTAAAACTATAGGTTATAAATATAGTATGATAAGTTGGTTATCATTTATATTTATAACAATATTAATTATTAGATAATTATCTCTTTTTCTCTAATAACCAATTAAGTGGGAGGTTATTGGTGGTTTCATGGTAACCGTGAGATAAAAGGAAAAATGTTTTCCTATTTTTAGAGAGATTTTTGCAAAATTATTAAATTGAGATTTCCAATCTCGGAAATTACTCACGGATAGTTGTTAAGTAAATCAGATTTACTAAGCGACAACTTGGAGTTAGCTAAACGACCGTGGAGTGTTCTTATACGATAGACACTCAGCTAGACGATGAGCTAAATGATCGCATAGTTGTGCTAGACGATCACATTTCTTTTACCAAACGATTGGGCATCGACCTAGATGATAGGTTGTTTCATCTCCCACTTGCTCAATCGTTTACATGATTGTTCTTCCTCCTATTTTCTGCTTCTAACCAAGTCCACACAGAGCCATCCTTTGGATTTTCACACCAAGAATATCGAGGTAACCTTCTTTATGGTGTCATACTCAACTCGACACAGTCGAGGTTCTGTGGAGGCTATTTGCGGTGTTTGGGGTGTTCGTGACCTTGGCAATCACTTAGTTCGAGTTCGCTGTGATCGTGCAGTGTAGCAGTCGTGTTGGACAAACGTTCGTGTGTTGCTGTGATCGAGCGTTCGTGATCAAGGAACTTGAAGATGAGTCTTCAAAGGTTTGTTAATTCTTTCCCTTAATCATGTAGTAAAGCATGCTGTAATTTCTATTTTATGCATAACCATATTTTCCGTTTGTGATTGTAATTGTAATGTTCATATACGATTGAAATTTGGAAAGATCCTTCCATTACTCATGGAAATCTTCGTGTCCGATTTTCTTCAAGGTTGACCTTGCTTAAAGAAATATCAAGGTTGACCTTGCTTAAAGAAAAGTCTAGGTTGACCCTTTAAAAAAAAGAAGGGAAAAAAAAGAAGAAATAAAAGAGAGAAAAAGATGGGGAAATGTTTATCGAAATTTGAATTTGAATTTCAAAGTTTTGAAAATCGAGATTGAGCCTTCCACCAACATGTTGAAGTAAACGTCACATGGTTTTGAGTATTGTAGAAGGCACGATAGAGATTTTGACCCATCATTGCTCGGCCTTGAGCTCGAGGCTGAGGCTAACATAAGCTTTTGTCCTTTCAAATTACAAGGGACAAAAGGCTAAGGTTGTCATGATGTGTTGACAAAACATTGAACAAAGTTGTGCCAAGGCTGAGGCTGACATCTTATGTTGTTCAATCAAGTTAAATGGACTGATCCCCAGTGGAAGCGATTGCTCACCTTTTGATTTGATTTTGGTTGAAATTTACAACACAAGAAAGTAGAACAACAATAATATACATTATGCCAAGTACACGGGTTAAGCATGAATTTAGAGAGAAAAAGAAGCATGACTTTAGAGGGAAGAAGAAACATTTCCTTTGAAGAATCTTTCTTCATTCTTTTCCAGGTCTTCATAATTGCACACACAACAACTTCTCTGCAATTTATCTCCCACGTACAATATCATGACACCTAAATAGAGTCTTCCATGTTATTCTTTGGCAAGGAGCTGGTTTGTTGGAATCTCCCTTTTGAAAGCAGCAAGGAATTTTGGTGTTGGAGAGTTTTTCCATAGAGAACCTTTATCTGAGAAAAACTTGAGAGAGCAAAAAGAGGAAAAACATGGAGCTATCTCTTTGATTCCATGAATTTTTTCACAGAGAACCCCATATTTGAAAACAAGACGTGAAATGGGACAATAACCACCTGCTTTACCCTCTTTCTTAATTTAATTAAACTAAATTATAATTAACTAATTATTTAATTTACCAAATTAAATATCTATTATCTTGAATCTTATTAAAATATTTATCTCTCTCATAACTTATAATTTTAATATGAATCTCATTCATATTAACTTTTAATTTATAGTTTTAAGATGAAGCTTTGTTTAAATATTCAAATCATATTCAAATACGTCAAATCCCTTTGTTTTATATTACATTGTTTAATTTTGAATATGATTTGAAATTAACTTTATATTATAATATATCTATATACATTATATTAATAGTATCATATACATTGTATATTCCCTTAAACAATTTGAACATTTTAAATTCTTTCAAAACTTTTGGTCCTTGTTAATACGTAGTGAGCTAGTAGGGGACCTAGTAGACCTACAAATTATAAGCTTCAATGATATGAGTTAATTAATTAAATCAACCAACATTCATTAACTATTGGACACTTCATTAAGATCCATAATTGCATTCTTAGCACGAATAGATCCGATCGTAACTTGGAATATGGAATTCAAAGGGATCAAATAGGAAATGATACTCTGAATCATAGAACTATAATGAAATATACGATCAACCAAATAAAATAACGTCAATTCCAATTTATCAAATTGAAAAAGGTCAAGAAGAAATGATTCGATTCTCTATTTTGATTTCTCAAACCGAGATCCATGAATCGGGATCCTAATGCATATAGATACAAATGGTCCAATGGGAGCAAGAATTTCCAGGCACATTTCATTCTGAGCAGAAGAGCCATTTTATTTCAGTAGTGTTCGAATTCGATTACTATTAATCAAGAAAAAAAAATTATTTGTTGAAACGGAAAATAAGATATCAATCCCTACCAAGATAACTGGAAGTTCAACCAATAAAAACCCTAATGAACCATAGATAGAAATTCTAGATCAAAATAATAAAAAATTGTGTCACTATAAATTTCTAATTTGAGTTTCTAACTATATACAATCTAAATTATTCATTATAATATACTTATTAATTAAAGATAACTTTTGATATTGAATGAAATATACGGTTTTTTACTTTTTTTATTACAAAAAAAACAATATGTCGTCTATTCTCCCGTCAATCAAATATGAATACTACGGCTGGAGTTTTATGAAAAAAGCCAAAGCCCCTTATCGATTTGAACCGATGATTACGCTTACACAAGGTTAGAATTCTAGCGATTATTGGCAAAGAGCGAAGAAATGGATTCATCATTCAATTTGAATCACTTCAAAGACGAGTTATATAAATCCACAGAACAACCGGCCGATTGTCTGCGCCAACTCCATTTAGTTAATAAGCCCATGGATATCGAGGTCCACAACAGTACTCCTAATACTTATTTTGAGCAGTTCGAATTCCTTATGATATGCAACTGAAACAAGTTCTTGCGATATGGTAAAAAGGGCGTTGAATGTGGGGCTGTTCTTATTTTACCCGAAGGGTTTGAATTAGAACATGTAGTGTCCATGAGATTAAACCATTACAAGTAAATTCTTCACGAATTGTTCAAATTACAGTTGGATCAATTATCATTTTACCTTAATATTACTTTTTACTCTTTAATCACAAATTGATCCCTCGAATCAATCTATCCCAATGATCCCTAATGAACCATCTGTTATGGTGTTAAAAATTTCGATAAACTCGATCAACCCGAAACTACCCAACCCAAAGTGTAAGGGTTGAGTTGGATAAAAATTCTAAAATACATTTTGAGTTAGGTCTTGGGTTATTAAATTTCTGTTTGGTTAACCCATTCGACCCATAGATATATATAATATATATATATACTAATACTTATTTAACCTAGCAACTCCCACCCAGACCCAGTGAGCGAGCATTAAGCACCTCCACCCAAACCATATACTGTGTCTCTCCGTCCATCTATGATTCAGTCATCCGCAACAATCAATATCGATCTCTTCATCCCCTGTCATCTCTCCATCCTCGTGTTGATCTCCCGTCCTATCGATCTAGTCCTTCATGACTCTCAGTTTCGTCATCTCCTCACGCCTCACGGTCTCCAGTTCAATCCTCACTTCTTATTTTTTCCCTCAATTGTTTAGTT
>NC_052357.1:55216235-55232298 GCF_009727055.1 Benincasa hispida
GATTAATTTACTCATCATGGTTATATCAAATGGACACAAATATATCTATAGTGAGGGGAGTGCAACTACGGGACTTTAGTGGAATGACCCGTTAGTTAACGAATGTTGATTAGCTCTGTCTAAAGAGTTTAGCTAGCTAATCTCGGATCGTTGGAGCCCATGATCTATAGTTCCATTAGGTTCCCCTACTAGCTCATATGGAATCAACTTAGAACAGTATGATAGAATAATTCGAATTGTTCGAATTAGGTAGAGAGAGAAACCGATAAGTATATGTGTTATAGTGGTCGGGTTTTTCAGCTTAGAGATACAACTTTAATATTTAAATGTGATTTAAATATCAAGAATATGAATATGTTCATATTCGAAAGCTCGAAAATAAGGGAAATGGTCAAAGTTGTAAAAAGTCAAAGAGTTGACTTTTGACTTTGAAAAGTAAAAGTTTGATCGACCTTATATTCAAACGTGATTTGAATTTCGAGAAAATGAAAGCGGATTCATGCTCGGGAGGTCAAAATTAGTCAACACGAAAAAATCATAAAAAGTCAAAATGTTGACTTTTTGGTCAAAGTTTGAGTTTGACCAAATGACTATTTTGCCCTTTGACTATAGTTAGTGGAAAAATCCACAATTTTGTTGGATAATTCCGCTAACAAAATAGTGGGCTAGGTGTTGGCTTATAGTGGAGACATTAAGCCCACTAAGTTATTGGATTATAGGTGTTGGGTTTTTATGGATTTGCTTCATGCAATTGTTGCATGGTTTTTTCTATAAAATTTTCTTTTGATTTAAAATAAAAGACTTTTGCCATTTTAGAGAAAGGGTGTTTTAAATTTGGGCTGGAAAATCCTATGTTCTTTGAGTGAAATAAAAACTCAAACTCAAATTCATCTTATTTTCCATCTCTTTTCTCTCTCTCGGTTCTCTTCATCCACCAGGTCCCACAACTCGGTTTTGAGTCTAGAGGATAGTAGGTCAACTCTAGTGGTGGTCCGAAAGAGTTCGGGTCGAGATTCAACGAAGAGAAGCGGTTTTCAGGGGCTTCAAAGGTAGTATCCTACATTTTTTAATCCACTGTTTTTTTCTTCATGATGCCTGCTTATTTCCTTTAATTTAAGAGCAATTAGAGTGTAATTAGATCCTAATTCCACTGCGTATGTCTCGAGTTCCATCATGTGGTATTAGAGCATGCTAGAATTACTCTCAATTGCTTTTGGTGGGTGTTTTTTTCCTATCTATTCAAGTGTTGAATGATATGGGGACTAAAGTAGATTTATTATGATTTTGGCATTTTTTTCTCTTTAAATTTCTTNAGAAATGATTCGATCCTCTTATTTTGATTTCTCAAACCGAGAGATCCATGAATCGGGATCCTAATGCATATAGATACAAATGGTCCAATGGGAGCAAGAATTTCCAGGAACATTTCATTTCTGAGCAGAAGAGCCATTTTTATTTTCAAGTAGTGTTCAATCGATTACGTATTAATCAAGAAAAAAAAATTATTTGTTGAAACGGAAATAAAGATATCAAATCCCTACCAAGATAACTGGAAGTTCCAACCAATAAAAACCCTAATGAACCTAGAATTAGAAATTCTAGAATCAAAATAATAAAAAATTGTGTCACTATATAATTTCTAATTTTGAGTTTCTAACTATAATTACAATTACTATTATATTATTCATTATAATAATAACTTATTATAATTAAAGATAACTTTTTGATAATTGAATGAAATTATACGGTTTTTACTTTTTTTATTACAAAAAAAAACAATATGTCGTCTATTCTCCCGTCAATCAAATATGAATACTACGGCTGGAGTTTTATGAAAAAAGCCAAAGCCCCTTATCGGATTTGAACCGATGACTTACGCCTTACACAAGGTTAGAATTCTAGCGATTTATTGGCAAAGAGGCGAAGAAATGGATTCATCATTCAATTTGAATCACTTCAAGAACGAGTTATGAAAATCCACGAGAAGCAACCGGCCGTATTGTCTGCGCCAACTGCCATTTAGTTAATAAGCCCATGGATATCGAGGTTCCACAAGCAGTACTTCCTAATACTGTATTTGAAGCAGTTGTTCGAATTCCTTATGATATGCAACTGAAACAAGTTCTTGCGAATGGTAAAAAGGGCGGTTTGAATGTGGGGGCTGTTCTTATTTTACCCGAAGGGTTTGAATTAGAACATGTAGTGTCCATAGATTTAACCATTACAAGTAAATTCTTCACGAATTGTTCATAATTACAGTTGGATCAAATTATCATTTTACCTTATAATTACTTTTTACTCTTTAATCACAATTGATCCCTCTAATGAACAATCTATCCCCATTGATCCCTCTAATGAACCATCTGTTAATGGTGTTAAAAAATTTCGATAAACTCGATCAACCCGAACTACCCAACCCAAAGTGTAAGGGTTGAGTTGGATTAGAAAATTCTAAAATACATTTTTGAGTTAGGTCTTGGGTTATTAAATTTCTGGTTTGGGTTAACCCGATTCGACCCAATATAGATATATATATATATATATATAACTACTTATACTTTATTTTAACCTAGCTGACTCCCACCCAGACCCCAGTGATAGCGAGCATTAGCACCTCCCACCCAAACCCTATACTGTCGATCTCTCCGTCCATCTATGATTTCAGTCATCCGCAACAATCAATATTGATCTCTTCATCCCCTGTCGATCTCTCCATCCTCTGTCGGTGTTGATCTCCCCGTCCTTAGTCGATCGTAGTCCTTCATGATCTCAGTTTCGTCTATCTCTCACGCCTCACGGTCTTCCAGTTCAATCCTCACGTTCTTAATTTTTTCCCTCAAGTTGTTTAGTTCCTCTAGTTTTTTCAATCTAATATTTAGTAAAATCAAATATTTCTTCTAAAGTCAATAATTTTTTAGTTTCTCTAGTTTTTTTCAACCTAATATTTAGTAAAATCAAATATTTGTTCTCAAGTTAATAATTTCTTAGTTTCTAGATTTTAATTGATTTATTTGTTATTTAGTAAAATCAAATCACTTTCTTTGATATCACAAAGGCCAAAAATACTACCAGAAGCTGAAAATACCACCATAATAGCGGAAATTCACGTTTTTGTTCCAACAAGTACGTACATTTCAAGTTTTGGTGTACTATTGTGACTGTTAACTTTCATTAATTGAATTATTTTTTTCAACCTCATAGTGTCTAAAGAATAGTTGATTCTCCAAAGCCGTCACCATGGATACCTAGTCAGTTTGTAATCTTGTAAACATTATTATTTATTAATAAAATAGAGAGGTATTTTATTCATTTATTAGTCTTGCACAACTTAATCCAATTAACTGCAACTTGAATAGTTTTAGTTTGTGATAGACATATGGGTAACCTAAAAGGTCTATAGTATATGGTTAAGACTGGTCCTGTAACACTAATTTATGAGTGTTACAAATGATTTGATTCTATGAAATATTAATCTTTTCAATCTAAGTGTTACAAGAGTTTGTATAAGACCAGACGGCGAAATAATTAATCTTTCACTATAACACTGAAAAGATTAATATTTCATAGAATGATCGTAAGTAACTTAATCTCAATCCCGAATAAGATATAGACTCCTGCCTATGAGGGATGGCCGGAGTCACCAACTTAATATGACTACCTTTTTTTAGAACAAAACCGAGTGTGAGCTAAGAACCTAACTACACGGGTGGAATTTACTCATTCCCGTCTATAGAGAAAGTAGAGGAGTTGTTTCTTTAAGTGCTAACTCCAGGTCTTGAATAATAGGGCCCCTCCTTCTCATTAGCCCTAGAGGGATTTTGTTTGAGGGATTTTGTTTATGGTAGGACCATAAATATATTGTTAGAAACTAGAGATAATTACAGGAATAAAACGATATGGGCGACTCGTGAAGGATTGACTTATAACGGTTATATCCATGGACACAAAAATATAAGTGTGGCAGTTGATTAATTTAATTAAGGGGTTTTATTATTAATCTCGTATCATTGGAGTAGGTCTATTAGGTCTCCCTCCTATCTCACTAAGGGTAAAAAGAGAATCCTAAAGTTTCGGATGAATTTGATTTGTTTAAATTATTTGGGAAATATAAATGTATATGATACAATTAATATAAAGTTAATTTTGAATTAGATTCAAAGTTAATAATTTTATTATATGAGAAGAACAAAATATTTTGAATAAGATTCAAATATTAAATAAAATAAATTATATTTATATTAAAACAATAGGTTAAAAATTAATATGAACAAGATTCATATTAAAACTATAGGTTATGAAAAGAAAATATATTTAAATATGATTTAAATATAATATTAATTAAATATATGATATTTAATTAATTAAATCTAATAAGTTAGATTTATTAAATATATTTTAATCAATATAAATTAAATTTTGGTTTAATTTATAATGATAAAGATAGATAAAAATAATCCCCATGTGAGGAGTTATTTGGAGTTAGCGGAAGAGGGTTAACTTCCTCTCCCTTAGCTCAACCTGAAATGAAGAAAGAGATAAGATTTTTTTTTTTTTTTCTTTTGGCATCTTCTTCTTCTTCTCTAGTGTTAACTCTCTCATTCTCTCAAGAAGGGCTCCCACAAGCCACCATTCTCCCAGAAAATAGCAAAGATACACTAGTGGTGGTGTTCAAAACATCTTGACGAGAGAGTCGCTTGAAGAATGATCTTCAAAAGTGATTATTTCTACATTTTTTATTACATTACAACATGCTTATTTGTGGGCTTCAAAAGTGAGTATTTCTACATTTCTTTTAATTAAATTATAACATGCTTATTTGTTTTCTTCAACGGATATTAAAGCACGAGCATTCATATGCTTTCGCATAGGATTCAATCCCTTCATAATCATCGTTATCTAACTTCATAGTGAGTTAAATATTTTATTTTCTATTGTATTGTGATTGGTCTTTATACATGGGCTGTTATGTGTGGTTGATCTTCATACATGGGTTGTTATGTGTGGTTGATCTTTATACATGGTTTGTTTTTAGTAGTTGGGTGTTTGGTTTTTTGATTTTATAGGTAGGTGTAAGTTAGTTGTTGTTTACTAGTTTCATTTATTTTATAGATGGACAACAGTAATAGAAATGCAAGTGGTACCAGTAATAATGAAATGCCGCCTCGTCGTCGTCATCCTCTTCCTAATGTTAGCCAAACTCCTAAATATATACCATCTCTACCTCTCAAGTCCAACCGAAAAAGACCTAATAAACCAACTTCTTTTGTGTGGGTTCATTTCACAAAAATGGAAGTGAGTACTAATGATGGAGCTAGGTGCAAGTATAACTATTGTGGTAAGGATTACACATATGACAGTAATAGTTGTGGAACTAGCACTTTATGGAAGCACTACTTGGTCGGACAGAATTTTTTTGCCCAATTTTGGATCAAATAAAATAACGGTTTCCTTTATTTCTATAGTAGTGGTAGCATGGGTTGAACATAGGGAATTGTTGAATTTCTCTTTTAATTTGTTCACAGCTCAATGTAACCAAAAAGGGGGTTTTGAAATTGATTTGTTGCGAGTAAAAATAAATTGCTAGAAAGGTAAAACAGTTCGAATGAAGACAACAATGAGAAAAATGCCTAGCTTGGGTTCAATTTGGATTTCCCCAATCAAGTTTACTCGACCATAGAATTCTCCTTACTTGGTTTGATTTACTTTTTTTACTTAACCTAATTAATTAGAAAAGCTAATTAATCATCCAAGTTATCTAGTTAACTCAAATTGGATTAGATGAAAAGCATACAAATCCTAATTGACCTAATTGCATTTAGATCTAGGGCAAAGTTAAGTTGAATATCTAATTTCCAAGCGCCTAATCAAACATTCATATGTGGTTTCTTCCTAGGTTGATTAGAGCGATATTCTTCGTCATATAGATCATAAGCTAAACTAACCTTTTTGCTACTATTGAATTGAAACACAATTACATGTCATATATCATGCTTTAATTCCTAGCTATCGATTCTACACCCACAACAAGTTTGTCAAACAAATTGTAAGATCATAAATCAATTTCTATTAAACTAGAATAGAAATCAATAACAAATAGTACCAAGTTTAAATTTTCACAAGTTTACATGAAAGAGGGGGAAAATCCTAACAACCCAAGCTGGAGTGAGTACCTTAACCTATAATCTTCCTGATGGACATACAATTTTGGTACGTTAAGACAATAGAGAGAAAAAGTGTGGAAATTCAGCTGGATTGAATGATAAAAAACCTAGGCAAATAAAGATATATATAATAATTAGGCTAGCGCCGCAAGTTGAGGGCGAAGTGCCGCAGTGCAGTGGGAGCGCTACAATGCTGCAAAACATGTGAGCACTTGCAGTATTCGGAGTGTCATGATACTGTGTGATTTGCAGTATTCGGAGTGTCATGATACAGTGTGATTTGCACAAAATCGTTGCATTCTCTCTTGCAGCACCAGCCGGGGCACCTAGTTGGGTGCCGCTACGCTCTCTTGAGGGGTAACATGGTAATTTTAGCCTTCTCTTTCCCGATTGATGTAATTAGGTTCCGTTTTGGCCTATTTTTTTAGCTCCATTTCATCACTAACGCTCCGTTCTACCCTTTAGGTGTCCGAAACCTACAAAATAATCAAATAAACATATAAAATTCAGGAATGATCTTAAATTAAGTGGAGCAAGATAGCACATTTTCAATACTATCAGTACCCATATAGAGAAGAAGAAAAATGACAAACCACCTTAAATCTTGTACCTTAGAAAAATGACAAACCACCTTAAATCTTGTACCTTCAAATAATAGAAAAGTAATCAATGCTAGTAACTTTGTGACCACATTGTTTAACCAACAAGCTTGTAGACTAGTGATCGATCAAATGTATGAGTGGCAAAACATTTTAGGTAAGTAAGGTCTAAGTACAAGCATACACTTTCGAAGAAGTAATAATCTTGGAGTATTCCAAGTATTGAACCCATAGGACTAGCTTCTAATTTAAATTTCTTGAGACTGTAAACTCAATGAGATTGAAGATAAACCGAGAAGAATTTGTGTTGTGAATGACAAGAATTTTAGAATAAAAATAGTAAATAATGGTAATCGAACAGGGGTTAACAATACTTTAACCTTTCGGGTTCTATGCTGTATGTGGTGCGATCGTATCAGACCAAGACAATGAATTATGTATGAACAAAATGCTACTCCTATTTAGTCTTGTGTCAAGTTCCTTTAGAAGGTTTAAGCAGCTACTACCTAATGTTTCAATGGGTAAATGAATCTTAAATTATTTCAAGCTTAGATTCTTTATCCTATAACGTCCCTTATTTCTAAGATGACTGACACTTCTATTTCTAGGCTTCTAGTCCCATATCCCTTTGTGACATCTGCTTGCACCCTAACCTTCTTAGATTGGAGCTCCACTAAATTGTTAAATTAAGTCCAGTTTAATTTACCAATGCTATCCTCAAATTCAACAAAGAGAATGTATAAATTAAGTTGGTGTGAAATGCAATATTACTTAAGTCATAAAAACCCCCAAGGTATCCACATTGTCGAACCCCTAGTGAAATTTAGCTTATGATAAATGACAAAATAATAAACTTTATTAAATCAAGAATCATAGCTACAATATAGTTCGATTGGTAGAAAGAAAAAAAATATGAAATAACTACAAGAATTAAATGGAAAGAAAATGTTGGAAAATTACAACTTAAAAGAACTTGGGATAAATCCTCAAGTCCAAGTCTTTTCCAAGGTTGGTTCCCCCCATTTTCAAGGTAAAATCACCCCTCAACGCACATTTTCGTGGGAGGAGATAACCTAGAGCCACTACATCTTAAAGGAACTTTCGTATTTGGGACTACTAACTTGAAATGCTGAGAAGAGACCCAAGGGGCTGCTGTAAAATGATAGAAACTGTGAAGGATAGTGATGAAATTGGCCAATGGAGAGTTGTATATGAAATGAAGTGCTTCCATCCCTTTCATAGGCACCAAAGTAGTTTGGAAGGGTTGAGATTCGTGCTCTGAATGATTTCCAAACGAAATTGGAGCTATCCAACTGAATAAAATGTGAAAATCACAATTTCTTCTAATTGGGTTGAATTATGGAATTTTAGAGTTCAGTAATGCGGGTGCATTAGCTAAAAATCTATAGAAATGGCAAAAACCCTACCAAAATTCAACAATTTAGCTCCAAAACAATAAATAACATCTCTTAAGCAAAATTATTCCCTAGTGAGCTCATTTTAACCATTTATGACTAAAATTAGAGGAAAACTCAAGCATGAATCAATTTTTCAATATTATGGCACTTTTCAACTAGCATGTGCCAAATATTGGGATTGATGTCCTAAATCTCTTGTAATCTCGTAGTTTGTAAACTCTGTATAAACATATTGTTGTTAATAAAATAAGTGTTATTTTATAAGCATATACTCAATCCAATAAACTAAGATCTTAGGTTATTTTATGTAATTTAAACAAGTATATAGAAACATACAAGTGGATCTTGTTTAAATAATAACATAAACGGTCTGTAGTAGATGGATAAGGTTGGGTACCTTATCCTGGTGACACTACGGATACGGTCTGCTCGGATACGACCCGCTTTGATCTTGATCATTCATGTGGAGACATGTGAGCAGGAGTATCCTATACAAAGAGTTTGTATAAGACCGGACCACGAAATGATTAGTCTCATTATATAATGTCGTTAATAATAGAAACTTACATTTCACTAGGATGACCATAGATGACATGACTTGAATCTTGAATGAGTTATGAATTCCTGCTCATAAAGGTGGTCATTTGATTTGTATGGGTGAGAGTGGCCCGATTTCCAACTTAATAAGCCTACCATTTTTGGGATTTGTCTAACTAGGGAGCTGGGAACACAGCTACACAAGACAAAATTCATTCTTTTCTCGATAATGGGACAAGTAGATAAATTGCTCACTTAAGAACTGATTTCAGGGCTTGAACATAGTGACCACACCCTCTCCTGCCCCGAGAAGAACTTAGTCATAGTTGGACTATGACTTATTTTTCATTAGAGGAATTAGTGGTACTTAAAGAGTTAGATGTAACTACAGGGGCAAAATTAATTTTGGCCCAGCTGTACTTATGAGCAATTTGTGAAGGGTCATCGCACTGTTGTTTGGTTATATCCAATGGACACAGAAATTTATCTGTAGTACGAAGAATGTAGCTGTCGGTCATTAGTAGAATGACCGACAGTTAATGGATGTTGGGTAATTTAATTAAAGAGTTTAATTAATTATCCAAGTACTGTTAGAGCTTCAATCTACAAGTCTAAGGTCCCCTCTGTAGCTCAATAGGGATTTAATTGAGAATTATTTTGGATTAATTTGAAGTGTTCAAATTGATTGTGGGAATTAGTTATATATGATATAATTAATTAAATTAATTATATATGTGATATAATTAATATAATGTATTTGATATATTATAATATAAGGTAATACGAGAGGAATTTGAATATGATTCAAATACTAACTATATAAATTAGATTTATGTAATTAAATTTAATATAAATATGATTTATATTAAATACCATAAATAAGTTGAGAGGAATTAGATATTTGGATATTATTCAAATATTAATTATATGAATGAGATTCATATAGTTAAATTTAATATAAATATGATTTATATTAAATGACATGTATTATTGCGAGAAATTAAACTATAGGTTATGTTGTAACTCCCTCCCCTTGATCTCCCATCCATTATGTGATGTAGGGAAGATTAATGACTCTCATTCATCTTCCTCCATGAAACACTAAGAGAATAGTTTTCTTTGGAAAAAAACTCACATAGAAGAAAATTTCCTCTCTTCCTCCTCTCCATCTCCTTTCCTCTTCCAAAACCCTAAGGCAAAGCCCACACCTCCTGCCATTCTCAAACCCTAAGAAGAATACAAGAGGCTCTGTTTGGTGGTGTCCCTCTTAGAAGAAGAGATCTGTCCGACGGATTTTGTGAAGAAATCGGTTCTTCTAAAGTAAATTTGTTTCCTCCCTTTTTAATCAGAAAGCATGCTGTAATTTTATTCTTGAATGCATAATATTTCTTCTTAATTATGTAATTGTCGGGGATTCTGTAAAAAAAAAGAAAAAAAAAAAGAAAAAATTGGGATCGATCCCTGCATTCCACTGAATGGTTTTCCCTTCAATTGGTATCAGAGCGCGATTTTGGATCTTTTTTTTTTGTTAATTCTAGAATTTTAATTATAGTTTTTTTGGGTGCATATTGCATTATGAATGTATGGGTTTTTCATATTGGATGTTTTCAAAATTGGCTAGAATTTACTGCTTTAAAGTTGTTTAAAGTTGTAATTACCCGGTGTTTTGGGCATTTAACTTCATGCAATTGAGTCTGTAATTGTCCATGTCGTTTTTGATGGAGCTCCAGCTTCGAATCGGTGAATTTTTGGAGTAAGAGCGGAGCAAATCGGATGAACGGGTGAAGCAGAGCAGACTTTCTGCCACGCAGCGTCACGGCGCTCCTGTCATAGTGTTGCAACGTTGCGGCAACATAAAAACCAACGTCACAATGCTAGCATCAAAGCGTTGCGACACTTCGGATGGTTAATGCGTGCATCTGGATTCCACCAAATAGTGGGTTTAAGTCTTCCCAGCGGTTTCTTTATAGTTTTTTCTTTTTATTTAAGTATTAATTTGTAATAATTACTTATTTATTGTATTTTCATTAATTAAATTAATTTAATTTTTATATTAATTCAATTAATGTTTAGGATGCCAATTTCGGTCCAATATTGTTTTTTTATTTAATTATACATATGATGTATGATTTTAGTTATTTATATGTCATATTGTATGTCATATAGAATTAAAACCCACCATAGGCTATGCATTTAATTTCATCCATCATTTATATTATAAGTGTTATAATATATGTATATGCATGATTTAATTTTATAGCACGCTCATGCATCATATAATATAAGTGTTATACTATATGCTTGCATGCATAAATAACATAGCCATGCATCATTTATATTATAATCGTTATAATATATAGTTTGAATGTATGCATGTAATGTATGTTATTTAATTTCATTACTTTGTTATATATAAGTGTTATGTATATATAGTAATGAAATGAACATTGCATGATGCGCATTACTTTAGGTAATCTTATAAACGTTATAATTTTATAAAGTATGTCGATCAATGCAATGTAGGTTTTAATTTGTTTCATTTACTTTATAAGAGTTATAAATAAATGAAATTAAAAACTAAGTCAATAACTAAGAGCTGCATGCAAACTTAGATAAAATCATTTTTTAAAATAGTTTTAAAATATGGTTCACATAGACCTAAGTTTACAAATTTCTAATGAGATTAGAAATTAGATCAATCTTTTTAAATCGATTTAATAGGATTAAATTGATTTCAATAAAAGATTAAATTTTTAGTAAACATATCTATAAGGGTTCTTTTGTCTAAAGCGGGTTCTGTCTAGGCTGGGGTAGTTAAGATGACGGAAATGTCACACTCTTATCTGGAAAGGAGAATTTGATAGATTTGATGCAAACATGTAGTTATTGATTAACATTTGTTAAGGTGTTTAACGAATATTAATAAAAAAAAAAAAAAATTAACTTTCCAAAGTAAGTGTTACTTTTGGGCAAACGTAAATGGTCACTTCGTAAAAATAATTAGCCGTATTTTTCCTAAGTTAATTAAACCCTAAGTTGTTAAAAGACTCAGTGGGAGAAAAAGATATATATGATACATCAATTTTTTCACTCTCGTTTCTCCCTTAATATTTACACCTTGAGACTCATGCTTGGCCTTGAGGCGCGCTGGGAGCGTCCCTTTTTGGATGGATAAGATTGCTTTAGTTTTTGCCCTAATCGGTTTTTCCTTTCGGTTGACTCATTGGAGCGGAACTTTAGGGTCTAAAATAGAGGGTCATACTTAAGAAAATTATTAAGCAAGTTAATGATTTCTTGACCAAATAAATGATGACTGATTGTTAGAGGAATAAAAGTTATTTTGGTGTAATGATTGGTTGAGAGTGTCTCAATTCAATGAAGGGACAACTGACTACCCTTCGGTGGCTTTTGTCCTAAATCACTGAAGCGTCATTGCAAAATTAGATGTTAAATGGGGTTCATTTAGATTTTGCTAAAAACTTATTCGATTTTTTTAAGAGTTGTGCTAAAATCTAATATAGATCAATGTGTTTATTTTTTAGTAATATGTCAAATAGCGTTTTTTCGTTAGTTGCCTTTTCTAGTTTGACCGATTTCAATTACAGAACGTGGAAAGAATCCATTAAAACGTTTTTCATGGTAAACAACTTTGAAATTGTCTTGACCGAGGATTGTCCTCATGTCCCAACCTCTGATGCACCACGAAATGTTCGTGATGCATATGAGGTGCAGACGAAGGCTAATTCTAACACCTGAGTTCATATTTTGGCAAGCATACCTGATGCGTTGGCCAAAAGGTTTGAGAACATGGTCATTGCATATTGATAACAGGCAGAAATGCACGTTATTACAGCACAAAGTTATAAAACAATGTAGGATTGCGATGATAAAAATATACAATATTACGTCCAAAAGCATTAAGTTCACAACATTGCAATCGCATGAGTCCATCGCATTAAAACAACTAACTTATGTATTTTTGAGAAGAAAATACGTTGACGCAAGGCGAAAATGCGATCCAAAGAAATAAACGTCCGAGCGCATTAAGAGCTTGCGTTGACGCAAGGCTATGCGATCATTTGCGCTTGCGAATATCTGCTCAAGAAGGTGCCCGCATAGAGCCGGCACATCATGGTGGGCGCATCTGGGTGAAAAGCGTAATAAATCACGATGGGACAGAAAGCTGATGACGGTCGATTCCGAATTAAGTTGACAAGTCATTAACGACCACTGTAGCAAGTACACTCAACTTTTTGGTGACAAATATTCGGCGCATCAGACAGAGAATTAATGTCATCCCATTAGTGCAATCATAAGAGGCAAGAAGCTTCTCATCCTAAAGTCTATAAATACCGAAGGTCACCTTCAGTGAAGGAGTTCTTTCAGTTTAGAGAATTTTCCTTATAGATAGAAGTAGCCTTGTTCATAGTTTTCTTTTACTTAGAAGGTGGAAGCGAGTGAAGGGAGATTATACCGAGAGATCGTTTCGGTGTACATGAAAGAGTGTCGAAAGTGTCGAAACTAGATAGAGGGCCGACTCTTGTGGAAGCAAGAACATCTTTTGGGCAGATTAGAGATAACACAGTGTAAAAGCCTTGGGAAGCAAGAAATTTCTACTAGGCTCTCTACCCTTATTTTCATTATCATTTTGTACTCTGAACTTATTTATATAAATGAAAATTGCATTTTTATATCTGTTCACTATCTGTACAATACGCATGAGTAGGTAAATCTGTCGAATGAGTTGAGAAACACTTAGTTAGCATAACCTGGGATCTTCATTCTATGCGATTATCTTGTATTATGTATGCGTCATTCGTCCATTAGAGATACTCGGGAGGGTAGTCTAAGGATAGAATCTAGGCTTGGAAAAGTTAGATTAGAATCTAGGCTCAGGAGAGTCAGATTAGAAATGCATAGTCAAGAGATAGAAGCTTAGGAATAAGTTCTGTTTGCTATTAACGCATCGCATGCACCCTAGAGATAGGTTATGATTGTATGCGGTCACCTTGTCCTTGTGTGCATCTTGCATCATTGCATAGGCAAGAAGTAAAGACTTAGGAATAAGCTCTGTAGACATTATCGCATTCATCGTATGCGTCCTAAATTTAGGAGTCATCACATTTGCATTGGAAAATGAGTTGCGGTCATATGAGTGTAGCAGATCGCATAGCTTGAATGCATTCTCGGGAAACGCTAGCTAAAGACCTTCTCAACCCATTCTTCCGCATACTCAGTGTATCTATCGCATAATTACTCTTTTCTCAAATCCGTCGCATACTTTTATACTGTAAACAACAAACCAACCAACTCCTTGATTTATTTGTTACCGCAAAGTGATCTAAAAATTACCACTGCATATTGTTTTCCCTAGTCCCTAAGTTCGACCCTAGGCTTACCAAAAAACTCAGTAGGATTTATACTTGGATCTTACTGAGAAAACTTGCATGCTCAATGCATTTTCCATCAATGCAATCCCTATCATTATTTCATCGCATAAAATAACGCATCAAGTTTTTGGTGCCATTGTCGGGGACTTCGACAATACATTGTGCTAACGACCTAATTTTCTGATTTTTTTTTTGTAGCTTTCAATCTTATGACCCAGAGATTGAAAGAACGTTCTGACGAAGACTGAGAGATAGCTGCCAACAACAATAACAAGAGAAAGATAACATGGCGGAACAACCAGGAAGTGGAGCACCAAATGAAAATAATGTCATGGCGAATCCCATCCTATTGGTGAACGACCGCAATAGGCCCATATAGGACTATGCGTCGCCCAACCTCTATGATTTCTTCCGACGAATCATGAGGCCCGCTCTTGACGAATCGAGATTCAAAATGAACCCGATGATGTTGCAGATGACCTGCATGCCCACCTTTGGAGTTTCATAGAGATCTGCAACACTTTTGTGTTCCTTAATATCTCCATCGAAGAGGTTTAACTAACTTTGTTTCCATTTTCGTTGTGTGACCAGGCACGAAAATGGGCTTATTCTCTCGAACCGGTACATCATGGGAGCAAGTAGTAGAGAAGTTTATGAAGAAGTACTTCCCTCCAACGGAGAATGCCAGAAGAAGAAAGTTGATAACCAATTTTGAACAGGATATTGACGAATCGCTTAGCAACGCGTGG
Organism: Benincasa hispida; assembly: GCF_009727055.1. NCBI lineage: Eukaryota > Viridiplantae > Streptophyta > Magnoliopsida > Cucurbitales > Cucurbitaceae > Benincasa > Benincasa hispida. The sequence continues at coordinate 55,231,090 of NC_052357.1, forward strand.
GTGAGATTTAAGAGGCTGGTAAGAGATTGCTCGCATAACGGCTTACCAGACTGCTTACAGATGGAGATTTTTTTATCACGGATTAAACCCTGCTTAACAGATCGCTGCCAATGCACCAGTAGCTAGAGGTCTGTTGGATAAAACTTATGATGAGGTCAAGAATATCCTTGATCGTATTTCTAAAAATAATGAAGACTGAAGAGAAAGTGATCAAAGATTGAGAATCAAGGATAGTGACGCGAACAATGGTGTCATTGCATCTCTTCAGAGTCAAATGACTGCGATGATGAACTTGATACAGGGAATCACAATCAACAGCCCAACAACGCATAGTGGGCAAGTGAACGCAATCAACTAGACGACCGCAAGTTGTTCTACTTGTGGTGAAGGACATTAAATGTAGGAATGCCCGCAAAACCCACAGTCAATCTATTTTGTGAAGAATAATTCGTTTTCTAACACGACAACCCTAAGTGGAGAAACCACCCCAATTTTGCATGGAAAAATCAACAGCAAAATTTTCAATTAGTGGCGCAAAAAGAAGGGCCACCCAGATTTTCCCACGAACCAACGGTCAAACAAGTAATCAAGCCAGCAGTTCGCAGACGATGCAATCTTCCACTTTGGAAAGTTTGTTGAAGCAATACATTGAAAGGAACGAAACTGTGCTTCAAAACTAAGTGATGTCTATTCGCAACCTGGAAATTCAGATAGGCCAAATTGCGGGCGAACTCAAGAACAGACCGCAAGGGGCCCTACCAACCCAAGGGGTACGGGTAAAGAGCAGTGTCAAGTTGTGACATTACTAGTGGAAAGACTGTGGCGGAGGAGAAGAAGAAGCCTAGCCGGACTGCTTCAATTGCGCTGGAACCAGAGATTGCGTTAACTCAAGAAGAAACAGGAGAAAAATAGGTGATGAAGCCAAAGATTACGTCTACCTCGGAGCCAAAAGTACAGAGGACCATAAGAATACAATTGCCACCATTTCTATAGAGACTTAGAAAGAAGAAAAATGATGAGGTACAGTATCAATGCTTCATGAATATGTAAAAATAGTTTTATATTAATATTCCGTTCACTGAAGCAATTAAGGAGATGCCCGCATATGCGAAGTTTCTAAAGGATATGGTGACAAAGAAGAGAGGCACTGGTAAGTTTGTGACCGGTGCCATGCACGAGAAATATTTATGGAAACATGCAATGCCCATG
>NC_052357.1:55233019-55256385 GCF_009727055.1 Benincasa hispida
AACATCATTTTAGAACTGGAATTGTTTGACGTCTGGGGTATTGACTTCATGGGACCATTTTCACCATCGAATGGTCACAAATATATTCTGTTAGTCGTCGACTACATTTCCAAGTGGGTAGAAGCGGTAGCATGCACCGCAAGCGATGCGACGGTAGTCTCTGAATTCCTGAAGAAAAATATTTTCACTCGTTTTGGCACTTCGCGTGCCATAATAAGTGATGAAGGCTCCCACTTTGTCAATCACATAGTCAACAACTTGCTGTTTAAATATAATATCCTTCATAAAGTGGCCACCGCATACCATCCACAGACAAACGATCAGGCTGAAGTGTCCAACCGGGAAATCAAGCTGATATTGGAGAAGGTGGTAAAGCCTTTGCGAAAAGATTGGGCAACAAAGCTGGACGATGCGCTGTGGGCATACATAACTGCCTATAAGACACCTATAGGCATGTCTCCGTATGCATTGGTGTTTAGTAAAGCATGCCATTTACCACTTGAGCTGGAGCATAAAGTGCTGTGGGAGGTGAAAAAGCTTAACTTCAACTTAAAGGCAGCAGGGGAAGCAAGGAAACTTCAATTGATCGAGCTTGATGAGTGGAGTACGCAAGCTTATGAAAATGCCAAAATTTACAAAGAACGAGCAAAACGTTGGCATGACAAATAGCTACGCGGGAAAAATCTCCACGTTAGACAAAAGATCTTACTTTTCAATTCAAGGCTACGACTCTTTCCCAGCAAATTAAAGTCACGCTGGTCTAAACCCTTTATAATAAAAGAAGTATTCATGCATGGCGCGGTAGAGCTGATTAATGAGGAAGGGACCCGCACGTTCAAGGTTAACGAGCAAAGAGTCAAAATATATTGCGGAGGTGATTTTTCATCGGGAAAAGACCTCTGTAGACCTGAGAAATCTGGAATGAAGAAAAATCGAGTGGCCCTTGCGTTGGCATGCAACAGAAAATCATCAGGGGCGTAAGTCTTTTGGAATATCCTCTTCTTACTTATGATTCATGAACTCTCACTACTCTTATGTTATTTCGATTATCATTTATTTATCTTTATATAAAAAAATGACGGTTTGTTAACTTTGTTTTATTATTATTTGACCCTCTCAATGTTTTCTTTGCAACGATCGAGGTGAACAATTGTGGAGGCGCTACGTGAAGATGCAACTACTTTATTTCGTCACTGCAATCAAAGAAAGCAGTTCGCCGCAAAGCAGGATGCGTCCACAAATAATGCGAGCAACAACGCAAATTTGGGGGTTGTATCTTTCCTTGACTTTGTTATTTCCAAATTTTGCACTATCGCATCGCATTTTAACTCTAAAAATTTTTATTATTGCATCCTCTTTAGTAGACACAATCATTTAACATTGATTAATTTAGTAAGTCACCGCATAATTTCTCTTTGCCGATTATGATTTCAATGATGAAACGCATGCTTCTATTTTTTCGTATATACTAGAGTCAACTTAATTTTAGGATAGTCACCTCATGAAATATTTCTAGAAGTTAGTGGTCTGCTAGCTTTCTTTCAAACTGACCCTTTACGAAACTTCTTAAGAGCATCGCATGACTTCTTTCAATCTTTTAGCAATGAGGACATTGCCGCATTTTATATTTGTGGGTGCAGTATTCATTTTCGACCTTGCTATTGTTTTTAGCTTAAAAAAAATTCATAATATTGCGATCGGATCCTACTCGTAGTTGGATGTTCACATGATACACGTGGGGGCAAGCCAAAACGAAGGTAGGAATCGTGATCAACGCATGAATAAATGATCACAACTCCACTGCCAAATGGGCATGAGTTTAGACTAAGAAAGAACGCCATGCTCGTAGTTAGATGTCTGCATGACATACGTGGGGGCAAGCCAAAATGAAGGCTAGGCACTTGGATCAGTGCAAGGTCATAGAAAAAGAAAATAATGTGTCTAAAATACACAAGGATAAAAAAAATCATTTGAAAATACCCCAGTGAAAAAGTCTTTTTATGAAATAAATTATGCGATGCCCTGGAATCTAGTAAAGTCTTTTTGAAGGTTAATGCGGTCCCTAAATTCTAGAAATATTTTAAGAAGAGGCCTGGGTAAGAATTAAGGAGACTTTGGTATATAGTATTTGAATAAAGCATCCTTGAGAAATCTAGGAAAGAGAAGGCGGTCGACTTTCTAAAGAAAATATTTAGCTTATGCTTGAGGACAAGCATTGTTTAAATTTGGGGGGTGTGACAACGGGCAGAAATGCATGTTATTACAGCGCAAAGTTATAAAACAATGCAGGATTGCGATGATAAAAATATACAATATTGCGTCCAAAAGCATTAAGTTTACAACATTGCGATCGCATGCGTCCATCACATTAAAACAACTAACTTATGTATTTTTGTGCAGAAAATGTGTTGACGCAAGGTGGAAATGCGATCCAAATAAATAAACGTCCGAGCGCATTAAGAGCTTGCGTTGACGCAAGGTTATGCGATCATTTGTGCTTGCGAATATCTGCTCAAGAAGGTGCCCGCATAGAGCCGGCGCATCATGGTGGGCGCATCTAGGTGAAAAGTGTAATAAATCACGATGGAAAAGAAAGCTGATGACTGTCGATTCCGAATTAAGTTGACAAGTTGTTAACGACTATTGTAGCAAGTACACTCAATTTTTTGGTGACAAATATTCAGCGCATCAGACAGAGAATTAATGTCATCCCATCAGTGCAATCATAAGAGGCAAGAAGATTCTCATCCTAAAGTCTATAAATACTGAAGGTCACCTTCAGTGAAGGAGTTCGTTCAGTTTAGAGAATTTTCCCTATAGATAGAAGTAGCTTGTTCATAGTTTTCTTTTACTTAGAAGGTGGAAGCGAGTGAAGGGAGATTATACCGAGAGATCATTCCGGTGTACTTGGAAGAGTGTCGGAAGCGTTGAAACCAAATAGAGGGCCGATTCTTGCGGAAGCAAGAACATCTTTTGGGCGGAATAGAGATAACACAGTGTAAAAGCCTTGGGAAGTAAGGAATTTCTACTAGGCTCTCTACCCTTATTTCCATTATCATTTTGTACTCTGAACTTATTTATATAAATGAAAATTGCATTTTTATATCTGTTCACTCTTTGTACAATACGCATGAGTAGCTAAATCTGTCGAATGAGTTGAGAAGCACTTAGCTAGCATAACCTGAGATCTTCATTCTATGCGATTATCTGGTATTATGTATGCGTCATTCGTCCATTAGAGATACTCGGGAGGGTAGTCTAAGGATAGAATCTAGGCTTGGAAAAGTTAGATTAGAATCTAGGCTCGGGAGAGTCAGATTAGAAATGCATAGTCAAGAGATAGAAGCTTAGGAATAAGTTATGTTTGCTATTAACGCATCGCATGCACCCTCGAGATAGAGGTTATAATTGTATGCGGTCACCTTGTCCTTGTGTGCATCTTGCATCATTGCATAGGCAAGAAGTAGAGACTTAGGAATAAGATCTATAGACATTATTGCATTCATCGCATGCGTCCTAAAATTAGGAGTCATCGCATTTGCATTGGAAAATGAGTTGCGGTCGTATGAGTGTAGCATGATCGCATAGCTTGAACGCATTCTCGGGAAACGCTAGCGAAAGACCTTCTCAACCCGTTCCTTCGCATACTCAGTATATCTGTCGCATAATTACTCTTTTCTCAAATCCGCCGTATACTTTTATACTGTAAACAAAAAACCAACCAACTCCTTGATTTATTTGTTATCGCAAAGTGATCTAAAAATTACCACCGCATATTGTTTTCCTTAGTCCCTGAGTTCGACCCTGGGCTTACCAGGCAACTCAGTAGGATTTATACTTGGATTTTATTGAGAAAACTTGCATGCTCAATGCATTTTCCATCAACGCAATCCCTACCATTATTTCATCGCATAAAATAACGCATCACATATGAGATCATGGAATCAATGAGCGAATTGTTCGAACAAAAGTTCTCACGATTCAAGAAAAACGGGATTGATCACAATGAAACCAGTAGTGTCAGTTCTCAAGATAATCTTCAGTCCATATTGAATGTCAAGGGACTAATAGAGAAAGCAATCGTTGCCAACTCTGGTGAAGTTCATCGATGAGGATTGTCCTCTGAGATGAAACTTGGAGTTTATGACTTGTGTCATGGAGCTGATCCCACTACTCTACAGAAAAGGAAGAACTCCAAAGAAAATAAATCTAATTTATTTTTCTTGGAGGCGTGCTTAGTAGAGAATGATGATTATGCTTGGATAGTTAATTCAGGAGCTACTAACCACTTGTGTTCTTCCCATCAAGGATTTAATTCCTGGAAACAGTTGGAAGCTGGAGAGATGACTCTTCGAGTCGGTACTAGTGAGGTCATTTGAGCTGTTGCTATAGGCAGGCTTAAGTTATTTTTGGACAAGAAATGATATATGTTATCAGATGACGTATATGTAGTTCCTCATATCAAGAGGAACCTAATTTCTGTTTTCTGCCTAATTGAACAAAAATATTCCATATCCTTCTCTGAGAATAAAGTGATTATTTTTAAAAATAGAATGGAGTTAGGTTTTGGTTCAATGGAAAATAACTTATATATACTAAGGTCGTTAGTCATAAAAGCCGTGATCAATACTAAAATGTTCAAAACAGCAACAACTGTAAAAAGGCCGAGAATTTCTCCTAAAGAAAATGCCCATCTTTGGAATCTAAGGTTAGGTCACATCAATCTCAATAGGATTTGGAGGTTGGTGAAAAGTGGATTTCTAAATGGTTTACAAGAAAACTCTTGCCTATATTATAGTCATACCTTGAAGGCAAAATGACCAAACGACCTTTTACTGGAAAAGGTTATAGAACCAAAGAAACCTTGGAGCTTATACATTGAGCCTCTGTGGTCCGATGAATGTAAAAGCACGAGGAAGGTATGAATATTTCATCTCTTTCATAGATGATTATTCTAGATTTGGGTATCTATACCTAATGCAATATAAGTCTGAAGCTCTTGAAAAGTTCAAGGAGTACAAGACTGAATTGAAAACTTGTTAGGTAGAAAGATAAAAGCTCTTGAAGCCTATTTTTTAAAAGAAAACATCTTTTTCTTGTAAAGCCATAAAAGAAAAGACTACTCAGTTTTCATTTATTTAAAGGCTAAAATTAGTGGAAAGGCTATATCTAACTATCAATTCCTTCGCCCTACACTGGCTCGGTTATCGGTCTAGGATATACCTAACTTGCATTGGATAGAGGTAATTCTAATACAAGGGTGCCTTTTAAACTCACACATACAAAACGAAATTGGCATTTCTCTTACTTAGAGGGATAGCTTTCACACTCACACCGCCGGGAACCCATTGCTCTTTTCTTGCAAGCCCTAACAGAAACACGATGGAGGTAGCTCTTTTCACCTCTACCCATGCACACACACACCCGTTAGTTAAGGTTTTGTTATTTTGTTATATCAATTAGCAAGCTTGTCTCCCTTTTTTTTTCTTTTTGTGCTAGCAATTTTTATTCACTATGTCCTTTTTATTCCACAATGTCTAAACTTACCTCTAAAACAAGATGGTTGTTCTTAGACCAAAGGTTGTCCTATCGGGATGACAAAGAAAATCAAGCAGATATGAAATTTCTAAGAATTTGAGATTCTAAATAAACCTAAAGACTAAGTATTCAACTTTTTTATGAAGTTAAAAGGAAAAGAAAGTTTCTTTTGAAAAATGAGTTTCAAAACTTGTAAGAAAAGATTTTAAGAAGTTTAAAATTGATTTATATCATTGCTTGAGAGAATGTGTCATCAAAGTTCATTGATAAGAATAAAAAGATTGAGAAAAGCAAATGATCATGGCAAACAAAGTGAATGTGTTTTCTGAATGAATGAACATATCTAGAAAGCAAAATTGAGTCATATAAGAGAAATGATACCAAGACAATGATATTGTGTTTTTTAAAGAGAATAGAAAGAATGCCATAGGGATGTAATAGAGCCAAATCTAGATATATGTCATCAAGATCACAAAAATCCACATAACCCGAGCTCTGGTACTCAAGGGTTCTAAACATGCAAAGATATCACAAAGCAAAAATTTTCATCATGACTCATTTTTACAACCCTAATAAATGTCAAGAACATGCAATATTCTCCACCCCCAACTTAAGAACTAAACATTTTCCTCAATGTTTAAAACTAAGAATTGAACATAAAGACAAAATGAAAAAGGAACAGAAGAACTCCCTTGGTTTCACACAATGGGTGGTAGTAGACATTTTCCGGCTTCTTTGTTTTTTTTTTTTTTCTTTCATTCTTTTTTATTCCTACAAAAGAGAAAATGAAAAGAAAAAGAAAGGAAAAGAAAAGCTACAAGAAAACGAAGAAAGTAAGTCTAAAAATTCTAAACCTAAAAAGCAAATAAAAAGTGAAGATGAAAAACGAAAGATAAAAATAGGGGGGGAAATGGAAGAAGATACCAGGAAAACATGTGTGATGCCAAATCATTCCGAGTCAGGTGAGTCAGGCTCTCGCTAAAGATCATACTAAAAACCTATGCTAACATAGTAAAGACGGTCTCTTTCGCACATGAAATTGACCATTTTTTGCATAAACCTAACTTGGAGAGTGGTTTCATGGCTCACCCTTAAGGCTTCAGTAGCAGTTCTAAGCGCATGCTAACCTATGATTTCAATACTAGTGGGTTGTTCATGAGGATGGCTGATAAGTTCTATCCTTAGTGGTTCTTCCCCTAAATTCTCATCTTCCTGACCTAACTTTTCTTCTTGTTCGTGGAGTTCCTCAACTCCACAGCCTCAGAAGGCTGAGATGTTAGTCTTAGAAATTGGAGCTTTACGCCCCATACACTTCTCATTCCTAGGTATTTCTACTCCGGACCTTTGACACAACAAGGTCATTAAGCTAGGGTGTCCAAGGCTACCCGTTGTAGAACAACGTCCACATCATCTTATAGAAGCATGAATTACTCTCCCAATGTTAATAGACATACCCTGAATGAGACAGTAAAGAAGTTTGGCCCTATCTCGAGTCCCATTGATCAATCTAAGAACATGCATCAATCTGGAACATACAAAAGCATGCCAAATTTGACCTACTACAGATAAGTCCGTAGATATAAACCTTACTGCAACTCCACCTGAAAGTGTCCATTGAGCATTTTACCCACAGAGGGCTTCAATAATCTCTTGTTCGTCCAGTGGTTGAGATAGAAACTGACTATACTCATCATCAAACTGAACTAGGCCAAAGGTTTCATTTATTCTAGAGGAAGAGAAAGAGACTCTAACACCTTTTACTAAAGATACATCTCTATCTAGGTCTATATTGGCGTAGAATTCTCTAACCAAAGGAATAATAGCATCACCAGGGTTAGCTGCTAAGGCTTCTCATCCTCTTCCCGTATTCCAGAAGTGATTTGGGGATAGAAATTTGGCTCTATAGTTAAAGCTCGCTCTGGGACTAGGTTTTTAAGAGCTACCACTTGATGGTATCTACTATCGGCTTCCTTAGAAACAGACCTAGGCACATTAGACTTGGGACGTGGAGGAGAATTCCTACCACTTGAACTAGCAACATTTTTTCCTTTCTTAGGCTTAGGACCCATGGAAAAGTTTTCTAAGAAAAATCATAGAATAGGGGCTAAAACCTAAGAAAATTCTAATTCCTTCTTCTAAAAGACTTTCAAACAAAATATTCTCACACCTCTAATCGAATTATAAACCTACAAGTAGAAAAATTCACTAACATATTATTGCTAACTATCCAACACTCCACAATTCAAAAGAAAAAGCATTCTTTTTAAGCAAAAATCAAGCAAAATTTCAGATTCTCCATCTACAAAACTCAAGTTTCTATCAAGCACAACTCAAATCACATTCAAGATAATCATAATAGAGTTAAAAGAAAGAGGAAAATGCATTACCTTGGGGGTTGAATCCCTAGCTTAAGATGGAGAGAAAAGAAAGCCCTAGAATTGAGATTTGGTGAAAACCCAAAAAATTTCAAGGTAGAAATCCTTGAAAAGTTAAGAAATTGAAGAGTTTGAAAACAAAAATAACTTGGATTTGAAGTGGGGATGAAGAATCGGTGAGAGATGGGAAGAAAAATTGAGAGAAAATGAGTTGAAGAAGAAAATAAAAACTTAAAAGTGGCAGAATCTGCGTTTAAAACGTGATCCTGCCTCGCAGCATCGCGATGTGGCTATCTAGCGTTGCAACGCTGTGCCCTAAAATAATTTTTTTTCCAATCAAAACTAAGACTAAAAACTTATAGAGTTTACTTTAAAAATCAAAACTAATTCTAAACAAATTAAATCTAAAAATGAAAAACTTAGAAAAGGAAATTGTTTATTAAAAGAAAACAAAAAAAATTTGTTTTATTTTTTTACGCCTGGACACTTTCAGGAAGCGCAATTTTTAACGTCGATTGCTCGACGTGATCCATCTTTTATGCCTTTCAAGGTACATAAAAATGTTCATACTTCTCTGGTCCTCTCTTGGATGAATCTATATAGCCTGGTAGGGTTATAAGAGAGTTCATCCTCTTTCGAGAACCAGACAGGTCGAATTTGGATTTTCTAATATTTGGTAAAAAGGGAAAAAAAAGAAAGAATTAAAAGACTCAAATAACTCAAAATAGTCGAAAGAAAAAAAAAGACTCAACAACTGACTTTGACTTGTAAGGAAAATACGAGCAGTAATCAAAGATGCAAGAAATTCCAGGAGTAAGAATTATTCTAGGCTCGGAATCCTCTAACTGTTTTACCTGAGATTCCTTAAGATGTGGTACGGGCTCATACTTATCCCTACTTACTTATTCTGAATATGTCATGGGATAAACATCATTTTCATCATCGGCCCAAGGAAACTCCTCAGCTTCAGTGCCATAGACGATAGAAGGCTCTGAATGGTTCTCCAACGTAAGTAAGGAGTGTGCAAGCTTAGGTGTTTGATGGACCTCAACCGGCATGGGGGTTTGAGTCTCCAGGTGAAACTCAATTGAATCTTGCTCACAATAAAAAAAAGCCATTAGCAAGTTCACACATTATTAAATCCAACGTCTTACCTTGATAGGAATTTTGAAGAACTGACGGCTTAATTGGATCATCGATGTTAATCTTTCCACCATTTAACTTAGTATCTTCAGAAGATGCATCTTCCCAAGGCTCATCGATTCTCCTAACCGAATCGATAATCTGGGCAATGAGGTCACACAGATTCTGAAAGTCGGTTCTAACCTCATGTCCAAAATAGAAGCTATCCTGCTGAAAACTCGATGGTTCTTGAGAAAGATAGGAACATTCCTGCACAAACTCACAAGAGTAGTTAAAAAGTTCTTCAATTAAATTTTCTGAAGAAATACCTATATTGGTAGAAGGATACGACATCGATAACGGGGTTTAGCTAGGCATCTCCCAAGGAGCATAGCATTCGTGCTCAGGACCATGTGAATTATGTGTGTGTTCAGTAACCAAAACTTGAACAAGAGATGTTAGTTCATTAATTTCACTTTTAAGCTCATTAAATTCTCTTACCTCTTGTTCTCTTTGATGGGCCGCATACATCGCTTGGAACGTGTAATAGATGTTCATGTCCGTCATATTAAAATAAGTAGACACAAAGAAAAAAAATATTTTTGGTTTTTCAAAGTTTGCTAGTGAAATTAGCTAAGAAAAAGATTAAATGGCTTGGTCTTCCCCGACAATGACGCCATTTTGTTCGGTTGTAAAGTAGGTGTCGTTAGTTCTACCTAACCTAAAACAAACAATATTTATAAAGCTCGAACAACAACCTAACTAACTCGTAGTTAAAGTGGAAGTAAGAGGTCAATCCACGGGGAAGGTTTTAATTCTTATCCTTTCTTAACTAACCTTGACTATTAAAGCAATAAAATGGGGGGTTGATAAAATTGAACAAAAAAGTACTAGAAATCAAAAGATAGAGGGTGAATGTGAAGAAGTAAGGAATTTACTTGCTTCTAATTCAAGTTAGACGTTCAATGCAACTCTTATCATCAAATTCTAAAAGTTTATTGACAATCAGATTATGCTCGCAACTACTCGCTCAACTCGATCAAGCTAGCCTCTACAAAGGCCGACAACTAGCCATAACCTAGTTGAGAAGGCATCCTAGTCATTGATTAAGGTTGGATAGGACAAACCCTAATCAACCAGCATGTTCCTACTTCTATTGGGTTCGATGGCAGCCATATAGAATAGAAAACATGCGCATTAGGTTCTAGGATTCAATTGCATTGATTAATTGTTAAGATAGCTTACACAATTAACTAAAATTTCTCCAAATTAATGCATCCTAGGATAGCCATTAAACACACAACTACTATTGTCTCTTGTAGATCTTCGCTAGACATTCCATCGAACACATTGAAAGCAATGTGACAACGATTATGACAACACCAAGCATCTAGGCTATACATGTTCAAGATTTAGATCATTCAACATGATTCTAGAATTAAAATCAGATTCAAGAAGGCACAATTCAGATTGCAATTGATAAAGAAAGTAGAAAACTCAAAGGAATTTACAAGAACCCTTGAAATCGAAACAAGATTCAATCAACTTCACAAATTCATTGACAAATTGTATGAAGAATTACAAGAGTTTGTTTACAATTCAACAAAAATATAAAATCTAACCTAAATTGGAGCAAGAATTACCAAATAAATGAAACAACTCGAAGAGAGATCCCAGACTCCATGATTTTTCTTCCTCCTCCTTTGCAAAAATGAAAGAAAAGTCTTTTATAATATGTAGGCTAGCATCACGACGCTGAGGTAGCATTGCAATGCTAAATAGATGAAAAGCCTCGAAGCATTGGGCTTGCATTGCAACGCTACCCTCCTTAATGCTTGTCGATGCAAGGCATACACGCGCGTGCGGGGTTGCGCGTCAAAGTTCGGAGCGTTGCAACACTGCCCTATTTTGTAGCGAGATTGAACATTTTGCTTTTAAACGTTGCACAACGCCTCTCCTAGGGTCGTGACGCTGTATTCTCAATGGAATTTTTGTAATTTACTTGATTCTCTTCAATTTTTTTAATTTCTTGACTATTTTGGATCTTTTTTTGCTCGATCTTCTCTTAGGGACTTCTAAATGCCTCGGCGACCGTTTTACCTACAAAATAAGTATTTAAAACAAATAATCAACTCAATTTTAGAGAATTAACATATAAAATATGCATCCTTTAAAAACCTAACACTAATGATGAAGAGTCTTAATGTTGTGTCTAATAGTTTAATTGCATGAAAAAAGGATTGGCTTTTAGACATTAGAAATGGTTAAGCTAGAGAAAGGAAAATTAGATAATAGGCTTCTAAGCCTAAGTGAATAATTGAATTGATTGAATGAAAACATTTTGAATCCACAACTTGGTTGATTGAAATCAATACCCAAGGACATTTTAGTTCATTTGCTACTTTATTTAATTTACCAGTCGAATCCATGGATAAGGTTAAGACAATTCATTGATAGCTAGTAGGATCAAATATCTAATTTCTACAGGATGATACTCAGTCTCTTAACCACTTTACTATACTAAACTCAACGAGTACACTTGCGCATGTCAGCTTTTCACTTCCTACCTTCGCAATTGGCTCTTCTTGAACAAGAATCATCTTGCTTTTTGGTAATCTGTTAAAGTTCTTTAATTTCTTCTTATTTTATAGGGTCATTTCCATGGCCATTGGCCACACATCCTCCTCTATCAAATTCCTTTAATTCCCTATAATTGGACCTATATGATGGCCCTTTGCATCATTATTATACCCCATCCTTATCACCACTATTTTTCCTTTGACCTTTACTATCAATGGGACCCTCTTGGATTATATATATACCTTATCCAGTAATATATGCATATTAGGTAATATATAGAAAATGGTAATTAATAACTAACTAATATACCTTAGACTATATCATATACTAACCAATTGCAAACTTGAATTAAGAAAGAAGATGATAATTATCTAGGGTGTATTTTATATGTGATTAAAAAAGAAACTCTATATAATATCACTACGAGTTTACGACACAGAGTAGTAGATTTTGTTCCCAAAGGATGAATATAGAGTCACCACCAATCTTGATTTAGAGGTGTCTGGATGCCCAAAATATGTCAAATTGGTTTGTAAATAAAAGATTAAGGTTCTGAGATCTTTTATGTTTGGGGAAGTTATTAACACCCCACAACACTCATTTAAAAAATGAAATTTTCATCTTTCTCTAATATTGACGATTTAAGTAGAATTAACTAGAATATTGATCGATCGATTGTGTTTGAGTGATAAAATGATAATAATCAAGGATGCAAAATGGTCTAAGTGCAAGCATATATTGTCAATTGAAGTAGTAATCCTTGGAATATTCCAAGAGTCGAATCCCTTGACATGTGCAAGTATACGCGTTGAAGTAATAAAATCCCAATAAATTAGGTATCTTCAGGGGATTAGTTACTCGATTTAACTAGCTATCAAACAATCTTTTCGACCTTATTTAGGGAATCAAAATGGGATGGTTTTGTAAGCAATAAATTAAAGAAAGCAAATAAATGTTCAAACTAGGGATTCACTTTACTAAGAATGTCGTAGGGTATTGATCTCATTCAACATTGTTATGGATAATATTTTCTTTTAATTAAAATAATGTATCAGATAAGGCTTAGAAGGTCTATGATCTAGGTTTTCTCTTACGAGCCCAACCATTTCCAATGTCTAAAAGCCAATTCTATCCTCATGCCATTGAAACTAAAAGACATAACATTAAGATTCTTCGTTCTTAGTCTCTAATGTTTTCCTATAATTCTCATGCATGTTCCAGAGCTAGTTTATCATGCTAATCTTGGTTTAGAAATATTTTTTCTCAAGTAGACTAAAAAACCCTAAATCAATTAAATGGTGATCAAGCATTCAATTGGGAAAGTGCAAACATGATAAAAAGGTAATGCATAGAATTAATCAAAATAATCAAGAACTATGCATAAACAATATTGAAATCAATCAAACCCTAGAACTACAAAATAGTTTAGCCACTCACGTTCAGAATATAAGCCTTAAACATGCTTAATAGAGATATAAAGAAAGAGATTAAAGAGAAGAAAGAATTGGTTGTCGATCAATTCGTCGCCAATAATGCATCAACATCTTCTTCTTGATCCAACTTCAATCAACTCCATAATTAGGCTCTGAAAATCTCTCTGAATGGCGGCCTCTCATCCTATGTGGAAAATCCTAAGTGATCCCAATTAGGACTCCTCTTCAAAAAATGGCAAAAAAGAAAAAAAAAACTTGAATAGGGCTGGAGTTTTCGTAGTGCCACGACGCTACAAGTGGGTGCCACGATGTTGCTTGAAAACCCAACATTTGAAAAATCCAAAGCATCGCGACACTATCTTGCTTTTCACTCTCAGGTTTGTGGCACCAAGCAGGGCGTCGTAGCGCATAGTGCTGCTATCACTTCACATTTTTTTTAGCCTTCTATTGACTTACTCTTTGCCCTAGGTCAAAGTTTGTCCTTTCTAAGGGATATTTTGGTCTTTTTACCCCTAATTTGGCTTGCTCTATTCCAAATGTTCATTTCCTACAAAATAGATAAGTAAAGCATCAAAGCACTCTTTATCAATAAAACCAACAAAAATCGGAGCCTAAGAACGCACTTTTGAGGTCCATTTCATCCCTTGAGAGTAGTTTAACTATTAATTTTATTAAGACAATGAATCAATGAAATCAAAGGTAACCAAGTGTAAGGATAGTTGTGAATAGGCAGATTGTTGATTAAAAATAGGAATGCACCTTGGGCAATGTGGCGGCTACATCATACTAGGACAGTGCCTTAGTCATGGATAGAAAAACTCCTATTCAGTCTGTGTCAAGTTTTTTTTTTAGGAGCTTTAAGCAACTAATGCCTATATTTCTATGGTTAGTTGGATGTTTGATTAATTGACATTTAGTTTTTTTTATACTATGGTGTCCCTTATTTCTAAGGTCGCATGACAGTCCTATTTCTAGGCTCATAATCCTATATCCCTTTGTGACATCAGTTTATATCCTAACCTTCTCGGCCTTAAGACTCCACTAGATTGCGAAGTCAAGTGCCCAATTTAACCTAAAATTTTTTTATCTTTAAATTCAATGAAGGGAATGCATAAGTCAAACAATACGAAACATAGGCATTGCTAAAGCCATAAAACCTTAAGATATTCACATTGTTGAACCCCTTACACAATTTAGGTCATGATTATAAACAAATTATTAGGTTTTCACTAAATCAATAACCATAAGATAAATGTTAAATGTGAAAAAGGAAAAGAAGAATAATTGAAAAGGTGCATAGACAAACTAAATTAATGCTGGAAATATAATAAAATGAAGCCTTGTGACAATCTCCCACTCTCCCAATCTTTCCTTAGAGTGACTATTTTTTCAAGCACCAATCCTATCTCTCTACATTTTCATGGGGTATGGACGACCTAGAGCTCTCAAACCTCATGGGAACTCTCGTTCTTCAAGCTCACTGACTAGGAGGATGAGGTTTCGACCAAAGAAGGGCCGAATTTCGTTTTGCATTGAAGAACAAGTCTAGACCGTGAAAATAACAATTATAGACGACTGGACAAAAATTCTGGATTTCAGGGTTTTGATGCAGTCAGGGTTGGCAAGGGGCTACGATTGAGAGGATGGTGTTCCCTTGAAGGAACTCTTATACAAGAATACCTATGAGCGGAAGCGGATCTTTTCAATTTCATTGTGACAGAATTTCCATACATACATTCTAATAAACAGATATGCATTGAAAACACTAATTATTAGCATGCTTTCAAAGATAAAATACAAGAGATCGAGGACTTACCAGTTGAAGACTTTCTTCAGAAATCTCGATCTCACTATGGACTAACTCTTCACGCTCCTACTCGTCCAGCAAGCAATCGCCCAGCAACACCAAGGTCGTCTACACGATCAGCAACGCACGAATAACAAGCAACTGGGGACGACACCACCACTCGAAGCCCTCTGTATTCTCGGAGTGAGAATCCAAAGGGTGGACTTTGATGGAATTGGTAGAGGGGAGGAGGAAAAGCAATCATGTACTACGAACAGGCAAGTGGGAGAAAGGGACTATCGTATAGTCGGGTGCTTGATCATTTAGGTCGGGGTACATGATCGTGCAGTAATTTATAAGCAATTGTCTATCAAAAGTAAGCGATCATTTAGATACGCTCGGCGTGCTAAGCGATCGTTTAAGAAATTGCAGGCAGTCGTTTAAGAAACCGCAGGTGATGGTTTAGGAAACGCAAGTGTGCGATCGATTAGTTAGGTTGGCACTATCGTATAGGCTCTCAACACTAAGCGATACAAGGCTTTCACACCGTGAGCGATTTAGCGTATCTCTTGCAAAATGAAAACTATTTTCATTTTATTCTTCAGTTAATAGAACTGAATTGAACTTCCCACTATCACACGAATTTAGAGAAAACTTCGGCCAATTATCTCATAACCGCCCAATTAATAAAATAATGAATATAATCATATTATAATCTTAACCTATAGTTTGATATCATATATCAACTATAGTGTTTTCTCCTCTACTTGATATAAATCATATTTATATCCAATTTTCTCCAAAATAATGTATCTCATACATTTAGTCAATCATATCATATATAATTAACAAGTTCAATTATATCATATATAATTAACTAGTTCAATTATATCATATATAATCGAACTCCCTTTTGTCAATTTGAACATTTCAAACTGACCCAAAAACTGATTCTCAACTTGTATCCAAGCTACCAAGGGGACCTTATAGACCTATGGCTCGAAGCTACAACACTACGTGAATAGCTAATTAAACTCTTTAGCCACGAGATCCACCATCCATTAACTGCCAGGCATTCCACAAAAGATCGAGAGCTGAACTCTTCTTACCACAAATATATTTCTGTGTCCATCAGATATAACCAATCATGAGTATGATAACCCTTCATAGATGCTCGTAAGTACAGCTGGGCCAATTTACTGTTTTGTCCCTGTAGTTACATCTCACTCCTTAAGTACCAGTGATCCCTCTAATGAACAATACAACATAGTCTAACTATGTGTGAACACCTCTCAGGCCATGAGAAGGTGTGCGGCGCCACATCGTTCAAGCCTTGAAATCAGCCCTTAAGAGAGCTATCTATCTACTTATCCCTGCTTCAAGGAATGAGTGAATTCCATCTTGTGTAGCTGAGTTCCCAGCTCCTAAATCAGACGAATCCCCAAAGTGGTAGGTTTGAGTCGGCGGCCTGGCCACTTACACCCATGCAAATCAAAAGAAATCCCTCAATGGTAGGAGTTCCCAACTCACTCAGGATTGAGGTCATGTTACCTATGGTCATCCTAGTGAAGTGAAGTCTCTGTCAAGAACGGTGTTATATAACGAGACGTTAACACTTTGTGGTTAGGTCTTATACAAACTCTTTGTATAGGACGCCCCCGCTCGCATGTCCCCTATACGAATGATCAGGATCAGACCATATGTGACAAGTCATAACACTTGTAACTATTCCATAAAGCGGGTTGCATCCGTAGCGTTACCAGGATAAGGTTTCCCTCCTATATTCATATACTACAGACCATTTTTGTTATCACTTAAGACATGATCCACTTGTATGTCACCACATACATACTTAAGTTACATACAGATAACCAGGGATTTTAGTTTATTGGTTTGTGGTAAAGCAAATAAAATATTCAGATGAGCAAAATCAAGAAGTGAAGTAAATATCGTATATTATACATCACAAGCGTTCGTACAAACTGTTTATAAACTATAGGACATGAGACTTTAGGGTATCAACCCCAACACCCTAAAGTCGGTCCAGATGGTCTGGACCGGTCCCTTTGACTGGTTTGACCAGTTTTGACTGGTTTTGGTCGGTTTTGTAGTTTTGAAGGTCGGCTCAAGCATTTTTCAAGTGGTTCGGGCTAGTTCGAAGTGTTCGAAGATGGTTCGAGGCTGGTTTCTACTTATCATTGTAATAAATGTAGCTTTTAACTAGCTTAGGATGCCAAAACCAGTCCATTTTAGTGTGTTTATTTAATTATGCATTATGAATGTATGAATTAAATAATTTATTTGTTGTGTGCATATTGTATGCCATGTAGATTTAAAATCCCACCATAGAATAAGCACGTAGCATGCATTGCAAATATATTATAACTCTTGTAATGTATGGTATGCATGTGTAGGATTCCATATTTTTTATATAAGTTGTTATATTAAATGCATGTAATGAATGTTTATATAATTGTTATATAAAAGCATGTTATGGATGCAAAGTACGTCTATTATTTTATAAGTTGTTATAAAATTAGATTAGACATTAAAAGCCATAACAAAGATAAAAGCGTGATCACGTAGGTTAATCACCTGTTTTAATAGTTAAAATAGGTCGACATCTTGTAAAATATGGTTACAAACTCAATCGGTATATAATCATGTCTAAGGTTGGGGGTAATTAAGTTGACGGTCTACGGAACACCTCCTACCTACGGATTATGGCTGAATAATTGAGCGTTGTTATCCGATTTTATGAGCACATGTGAGCGGTGTGAGGTGTTAAAATTGGTTTTTCACCAGACATCGTAGGTTAAATCCAATTATAATAGTTATTCTTGGATAAACCACATAGACTTAGGTTGTTTAATTAGCCGGAACATTCCTAAATAAAGATTTACCCAAAAACAAATAGAACATTTCAGTGGAAAATTAATAACAAGTAGGATATGTTGTTCTTAGCTTTCATGTCCCTAAATGTTCACATCGTGAGATTCGTGCAACGCTCCGTGTCACCTTGGAAGTGACCTCCATTCAGAAAGTGTTTGCATGGGTCAATAGCAAGGTGAATAGGGGAAGTAGTTTATAGTAAATGGGTGAAGGATGTGTGTCAACGTATCCTGCGGTCTCTTCCATTAGTTTGGACCGTAAGATTCCTATGTTGCACCTACTTTCCGTCTTTAGGGCGACATTAGCTAGTCGTTAACCACGGCTATCCCCTTGGAGGGTTGTAACATAGGATTCGGAACAACTTAAACTCTAAAAATGGAGGGTTACACTTACAGAATTACTAAGTGTTAGTAAGTTCTTGACCGAAAACAGTAGCTAAATGACTATTGGAATATGAGTTATTCTGGAGATAGTATTTAATTAAGAATGTCATGCTTTAGTGAAGGAGTATTTGACTACCCCTCGGTAGCACTTATTCTGACTCACTATAGTATCGTTGCAAATAAAATAATGAAATTTGGGTACATTATTACTTTGAGCATGTTGAATTCTTCAACTTTACTCACTTTCAACACTTTTAACGATAAATCAACATGGAAATCGAATATACTAGCAATCGATGATTTAGACCATGTTTTAACAGAGGAATGTCCTTTATCTCCCAATTCTGCTACTGACCAAAGAGCACAAAAAAGTAAATATGATTTACTTGTCATTAAGACATGCTTGGTGGAAAATGATAAGTTAACCTGGATAATGGATTCAGGGGCAGCTAATTATATCTATACTTTTGCTCAGGAAACTAAATCCTGGAGACAACTTACAAAAGGCGAAGCAACCTTTAAGGTAGGAATCGAAGAGGTTGTTTCGGCTAAAGCAATGAGAGATATAAAGTTATTTATTGGAGATAGACACATTTTACTTGAAAATGTGTACTACATTCCTTTTATGAAATGGAATTTAATTTCTATCTCATGTTTGCTAGAACAAAATTACAAATTTTCTTTTGAATATATTGAAATGTTCATTATCTCAAAAGGTAATATAGTATGTTCTGCAAATCTAGAGAATAACTTATACGTGTTAAAACCGACTGATGTAAAAGCCGTTTTGAATATAGAGATGTTTAAAATAGCTAAAACTCATCATAAGGAAAATTTCTCCAAATGTCTATCTTTGGCACCTAAGACTAGGTCACATTAATCTCAATAGAATTGGAAGATTGGTTAAGAGTGGACTTCTAAACCAGATAGAAGATAGCTCTTTACCGCCATGTGAATCTTGTCTTGAGGGTAAGATGACTAAAATATCTTTTACTAGAAAAGGTTTTAGAGCCAAAGAAACCTTAGAGCTAGTACATTCAGACCTTTATGGTCCGATGAATGTTAAAGCGAGAGGAGGATATGAATATTTCATCAGCTTCACCAATGATTATTCAAGGTATGGCTACATTTACCTAATGCATTATAAGTCTAATACACTTGAAAAGTTCAAGGAATATAAGGTAGAGGTTGAGAACCAATTAGGTAAAAAGATTAAAACACTTCGATCAGATCGAGACGGTGAGTACATGGACTTAAAATTCAAGAACTATTTGATAGAACACGAAATTCAGTCACAACTCACAGCACCTAGCACACCTCAACGTTGGTGTTGCAGAAAGGAGAAATAGAACCCTGTTAGACATGGTTCGTTCTATGATGAGTTACGCTCAGTTGTCAATTTCTTTTTAGGATCACACAGTAGAGACTACGGTGTATATATTGAACATGGTTCCCTCGAAAAGTGTTTCAGAAACACCTTACGAGTTATGGAGAGGACGTAAAGGTAATTTACGTCACTTTAGGATTTGGGGTTTTCCAGCACATGTGTTGGTACAAAATCCAAAGAAGCCAGAATACCATTCAAAGGTATCCCTATTTATAGGCTATCCTAAAGAGACAAAAAGTGGTTTTTTTTATGATCCTCAGGAGGATAAAGTATTTGTGTCGAAAAAATGCAACATTCCTGGAGGAAGACCACATTAAAAATCATCAACCTTACAGTAAGCTAGTCTTAAGTGAGATAACCAGAGAAACTATAGATAGATCAACAAGAGTTGTTGATCGAGCAGGTCCTTCAACAAGAGTTGTTGATGCAACTGGTACTTCACATCCTTCTCAAGAGTTAAGAATGTCTCGACGTAGTGGGAGGGTTGTGCAACAACTTGACCGATACATGGGTTTAACTGAAATTCAGGTCGTCATACCTGATGATGGCTTAGAGGATCCATTGATTTTTAAACAAGCAATGGGTGATGTGGATAAAGACCAGTGGATAAAAGCCATGGACCTCGAAATGGATTCAATGTACTTCAATTCAGTCTGGGTTCTTGTAGATCAACCAGAATGGGTAAAACCCATTGGTTGCAAATGGATCTACAAGAGAAAACGAGACCAAGCTGGTGAGGTACAGACCTACAAAGCTAGACTCGTGGTAAAATGGTTTATGCAAAGAGAAGGCGTGGACTATGAAGAAACCTTCTCTCTAGTTGCCATGATCAAGTCTATTAGGATACTCTTATCCATTGCCACTTTTTATGATTATGAAATCTGGCAAATGGATGTCAAGATAGCTTTTTTGAATGGCTATCTTGAAGAGAGTATCTATATGTCTCAACCAGTGGGGTTTATTGCACAAGGTCAAGAGCGAAAGACTTAATAGATTTATTTATGGGCTAAAACAAGTGTCTCAATCCTGGAATATGAGATTTGATACTACGATCAAATCTTATGACTTTGAACAGAATATTGATGAACCTTGTGTTTACAAGAAGATTGTCAACAAACCTATAGCTTTTCTGGTTCTATATGCTGCTGATATTCTACTCATTAGGAATGAAGTAAAATTTCTAGCTGACATTAAGATATGGCTAGCCACGCAATTCCAAATGAAGGATTTGGAAGAAGTACAGTATAATCTTGGAATCCAAATCGTTTGGAACCGCAAGAACAGAACGATAGTCTTGTCTCAGACATCTTATATAGACAAGATGTTGTGTAAACCCCGAACTCTAAGTTTCTTAGATAAGCATGTTTAGCTAAAGGAATGTTATATTAAATATTTGATAGGTGGAAATCCATGTTTATTTACAGGAGTTATGGAAGAAGGGAAGGAAAAACACATTAAATGAGGGAGCTTACTAATTGGTTTTGGCTGGAAGCATTAAGTGCGGGGTGATGTGGCGGTTTAATTGGCATGAGCAAATTAAGTGAAATTGGTTCCCTTTGAAAGCTGGGAGAATCTAGTTTTCGAGGTTGTCTTGCCAGAGAAATATTTCAGGAGGAGAAGAACAAAAAGTGAAGAATTTACAGAAGGGGCAGATTCTCGGATTAATCATAGCCCGAGGTAAAGATTGGAAGCTCCAGGCCAAATTAAAAGCAATTTTCGGTTGATATCTTAAGGTAAGAAATTTAACTCAATTTTAAACAATGTTCTAGAAGGAAGTTTCTTGAAAAGAGTTTTGGATTTTGAGTTATGAATTTTTGAAGTTGAAATAGAAAATTTGTGTGTAAGCAGGCAGCTGCTTGGGAAGATCAAGCAAATAGCTCACCGTAGAGATCGAGAGCGAGATAAAGAGGATGAGGATCTCGTTGAAGATGATAATCTCACTGATTTTGTGCTAAATCTCGCTCAAGAAGGAAATCTCACTGGAACTTTGGGCTGAATCTCGTTGGTGAGGAAGCAAATCTAGCTAGAGGTGGTAAATCTCGCTAGGTTGAAGTTTTGCTAGTGAAATGCTTGATCTCGCTTATAAGGATCTCTCTCATGATGGTTATCTCGCTAGTAATGTTGATTTTGTTGATGAAAGTTTCATTAGTAAACGAACTATTTGAGTTTTTTGCTGAGAATTCTAAGGAGTTTAACCGGAAATTATGTCCTTTCAGGCCAAAAAGAGCTAGGAGAGGCGTATAAACCGTTAAGAGTCCCGACGAGCTGTGAGTGACTAAATGAACTTAATGCTTTCAATACTTATGCATATAAGACCATGTAAGTTACGGTGATGTTGATGATGAATTTATACTTCCTCAAGCAACAAATGTCTAATGAATAGCTTAGTGTATCTTCTCCGGCTTGTATATGTTTTAACGCAGGCCAAGGTATGTTGTGAATTTATTACAAAAGTTAAGTTTCTAATGTTGATGCATGCATTCTGGAGGAAGGCTATGATAGAATGAGTCCTTGTGTAAATGGCATGCAATGAAACTTAATTTAATGCTAGGAAATATCCTGGTACTGAAGGACACAAAGAAGGTATCTGGGTACCTAAGGTATTGACGGTACTTAGAAAACTCCACGTGCACATAGGTAGTTCTAAATGAGAGGCTGAAGTATGGGTCTCTTAGCCGGTAACAGACGTTGGGAGCTAGAGCGAAGTAGGCTCGTTCTCAACTAAGGAATAATGATGTTTAATGATGTCTAAGAATGGTTATCAATGTTTATGTTTAGAGGAAGTTTCTTGAGATGCTCATCGGTATATTTACTTGTTTATAGTGATATAATGCATGGTGTAATATGATTCTATAGTCACTCACTTGGCTACTAGCTCACAGATTTTCTATGTTTTTCTTTTCCAGGTAGCGGTCAGATTCTTCAAGGTTGATCCTACTGCTGATTGCCACTGAAAGGCCCGGCTTGTTAAGAAGAACTTAGGTTGATGGTCTGTTTATGTACATATGTTTTGTGAGGGACTAGGGCTTTGTTAGTGATGTTTGGGCCCAACTGTAAATATTTTTCCCATAGATGTTATGTCATGGCTGTTTACATGTGTTTATATAATCTTATGTAGAACCTTAAGGAGGCATGCTGTATGCGTACATTATTATTGTTTAACAGGTTGGTATTTAGGTTAAAAGGCTAAGGTGGAGAGTGCTGGCAATAGGGCTAGTAACTACCACTATCATATCCTCTTCCAGATTAAGAGGGTAATCTGGAAGGGGGTGTGACAAGTTGATATCAGAGCATAAGGTTTTGGGAATAAGAGGGAAAGTTCATGTATAAGTCTAAGTTCCTAAAGTGTGAGTTCTTAACATGTGTACATTGTAATAAGTGGAATGTCGAGGCAAAGTGGCAGACAAAGTAAACAGACAGGAGGCAGGAATACTGACCTTACCAATAGGAGCCCGAAGGTTAGAAAGAACCCACCGGGTGGAAAAAAGAATATGAACGATCAAGTGGGCCAGGAAACAACGTCTAAGGGAGAGTCTAGTACTCCCTAGGCAATGGTAGATTCTTAGCTAGAAGATATAGTTGTTGACAGGATAACGCAGAGGTTAGCAGCCAGTGTGGGCTTAGTACGAGCCGACCCAGAGAAGAAATATGGTATTGAGAGGTTTAAAGCCCTAGGGGTTGTGACATTCGAAGGTACAGCAGACCCAGCTGAAGCCGAGTTATGGCTAGATGTAGTTGAAAAATGTTTCAATGTTATGGGTTATCCAAAGGAAAGGAAGGTAGGGCTAGCCACCTTTCTACTATAGAAAGAAGCGGAGAAATGGTGGAAAGTGATATCCGCTAGACGAGCCAGTACAGATGCGATGTTAT
>NC_052357.1:55257081-55260268 GCF_009727055.1 Benincasa hispida
ATGCGTTCCCTACGTTAGTCTATAGGCCACCATCTCCTTTCTCTCTTCGCATCTACGAACGAGCTGGGGTAAATACTTTTCTTCAAAGGCCCCTTCCTAAAACTAACGTAGGGAACGATGTCAGTGGCAGAATATGAGCAGAAATTTACAAAGTTATCACTATATGCTTTGCCGATTATTGCTAAGGAAAGAGATAGATGCAGGAAGTTTGAACAAGGTTTGAGGAAAGAGATTAGAACTCCGGTGACATCTACGGCTAATTGGCGAGACTTTAACCAGTTAGTAGAAACGGCGACACGAGTCGAGCGAAGTTTGGCAGATGACGAGCAGTTGCAAAGGGACAGTGAGGCTATAGTAGGGCCCAAAGACAGGGGATCCTGACCTCCAGTTGCAATTCCGACTAATGGAAGCCAATTCAGGGGTACGAGTTGACAGGGATCCAAGAAAAGAAAATCGAGACCCTCGGCCAGTGCAGTTAGCCGACCAGAGATGCCATGAGCTAGTGAGTTAATAGCCAGCACAGACAGGAAATCGATGTGCCCTAGTTGTGGCAAGAGGCATCTTGAAGTATGCTATAGTGGCAGAGGGGTATGTTTCCAATGCGGACAAGTAGGGAATTTCAAGAGAGACTGTCCCCAGATGGGCAGGGAAGCCTCAACAGCACAGCAGACAACCTCCCAGACAGTTAACCAACCAAAGGGCGCTGGAAATCGAGGTGAAGGGTCAAGTGGTGCCAATCAGAAGGGTGTCGTAGGTCGATCCCAACAATAGGGGCGAGTGTATGCCATGACACACCAGGAGGCAACGGAGTCTCCAGATGTTGTGACCGGTAATGTCATATTATGTGGACAGTCTGCATATGTTTTATTTGACCTTGGTGCCACACATTAATTTATATCCAACATGTTTGCATCTAGTATAGATATGTTGTTTGAGCCTATACCTAAAGAGCTGTATATCTCTACCCCTATGGGAGATGTGATAATAGTAGATAAATGTTATAAACATTGTGAGATGCTGATCAATGGTTAGGACTTTTATTTTGATTTACTTCCCTTGGAACTGTTAGAGTTTGATGCTATCCTAGGGATGGATTTTCTAAGTAAATATCGCGCTTCAGTGGACTGCTACAAGAAGGAAGTAATGCTCAGAAAATCAAATGGCCGAAATGCAAGGCTGGTAGGAAGCAAAAGATTAACTGCGGGGAATCTGATATTAGCAGTGAAAGCTAGGAAGCCGCTAAGCAAGGGATGTAAAGCCTATCTGGCTCACGTAGTGGTTGCTCAAGGGAAAGAGCTGAACCCAGAAGATGTCCCCGTGGTAAATGAGTTTTGGGGTGTATTTCCTGAGGAATTATCGAGATTGCCATCCGACAGAGAAGTGGAGTTCACTATTGACTTAATTCCAGGAACAACTCCTATATCGCAGGCACCGTATAGAATGGTGCCAACTGAGTTAAAAGAATTAAAGGTTCAGCTGCAAGAGTTAGTTGACAAGGGATACATTCGACCTAGTGTATCGCCTTGAGGAACTCCGGTGTTATTTGTAAGGAAGAAAGACGGTACACTTAGATTGTGTATCGACCATAGGCAGCTAAACAAGGTAACGATTAAGAATAAATATCTATTACCACGCATTGATGATTTGTTTGATCAGCTAAGAGGAGCCACAGTGTTTTCAAAGATAGACCTGAGATTGGGTTATCATCAATTGAAGGTAAAGGAAGCTGACATTTCTAAAACCGCATTTAGAACAAGATATAGACATTATGAATTTCTAGTAATGCCATATTGACTGAAAAATGCCCATGCAGTATTCATGGACCTTATGAACAGGATATTTCATCCCTACTTGGACCAGTTTGTGATAGTATTCATTTATGATATATTGGTATATTCTGGCAGTAGGGAGGATCATATGACCCACCTGAGGATAGTATTGAAGATGTTGCAAGATAGGCAGTTGTATGCTAAGTTCAGTAAATGTGATTTTTGGTTAGATTGGTTTGTATTTCTCGGGCATGTTGTTTCAGTAGATGGTATCAGTGTAGATGCCCAGAAGACAGAACCAATAGTTAATTGGGAATGACCCACGACTGTTTCAGAGATACGCAGTTTCCTAGGTTTGGCAGGTTATTACCAGAGGTTTATGGAGGGTTTCTCTAAGATAGCCCTTCCATTGACGAACTTGACCAGGAAGGTGTGAGGTTTGAATGGTTGTCAGAGTGTGAGCATAGTTTTCAGGAGCTGAAACAGAGGTTAGTATTGGCACCGGTGCTTACCTTGCCTATTCCAGGTAAGGAATTTGAGATTTATTGTGACGCATCCCGAAAAGGATTGGGATGTGTGTTGATGCAGTATGGGAAAGTGATTGCATATGCTTCTCGTCAACTTAAGAAGCACGAGAGCATTTATCCTACGCATGATTTAGAGTTGGCAGCAGTTGTTTTGGCTCTGAAGTTGTGGAGACATTATTTATTTGGAGAGCATTGCAGAATATTCACAGATCACAAAAGCTTAAAATATATTTTCGATCAAAAAGAGTTGAATCTAAGACAAAGAAGATGGATTGAAGTGATCAAAGATTATGACTGTTCCATCGAGTACCACCCTGGAAAGGCTAATGTTGTAGTGGATGCACTAAGTAGGAAATCCTCGGAACCCAAGGCCATTATTGGCTTAATGAGAGGAATGCTATTGCAGGAGTTCAGGAATTCTAGAACTGCCTTATCAGTGGGACAGTCAAAAGAATTGATAGCTACATTCTAGGCAAGGTCTACCTTAGTAGAAGACCTTAAGCAGGATCAGTTGAAAGACCCTAATCTTCAGAAGATTGCTGATGATGTAAGTAAGGGAATCAGAGTTAACTTTCAACTGATAGCAGATAATGTACTAGAAAAGGATGGAAGAATGTGTGTGCCTAATAAGTTACAGCTTAAGCAAGCCATTCTGGAAGAAGCACATAGTTCCGCTTATGCTATGCATCCAGGGAGCACCAAGATATAGAACTTTGAAGAGATCTTACTGGTGGCCTGAGATGAAAAAAGATATAGCAGAATATGTGGACCGATGTATGTCTGTCAACAAGTGAAACTTGAGAGACAAAGACCACAGGATTACTCAACCCACTCCCAGTGCCTAAGTGGAAGTGGGAGCATGTGACAATGGACTTCCTATTTGGATTGCCT
>NC_052357.1:55260508-55289738 GCF_009727055.1 Benincasa hispida
ATATGGAGCCCCAGTGTCGATAGTGTCAGACCGAGACTCGAGGTTTACTTCAAAATTCTGGCCTAGTCTACAGAAGGCTATGGGCACTAAATTGCATTTCAGTACAGTTTTTCATCCACAAACAGATGGACAGTCGAAAAGAAATATACAGACACTGAAAGATATGTTAAGAGCTTGTGTATTACAATTCAAAGGAAGTTGGGATACATAATTGCCGTTGATCGAATTTTCATATAACAATAGCTACCATTCTATTATCGGAATGGCTCCCTATGAAGCGTTGTACGGCTGACCTTGCAGAACCCCAGTATGCTGGAACGAAGTCGGAGAATGAAAATTATTGGGTCCAAAATTAGTTCAACAAACAACAAAAAATGTGAAGCTTATCAGGGAAAATCTTAAGGTGGCTCGCGATAGACAGAAGAGCTATGCTGATAAGTGAAGAAGAGAACTAGAATTTGAAGTCGGAGATCAGGTATTTCTTCGATTGTCCCCGTGGAAAGGAATTCTCCAGTTTGGGAGGAAAGGAAAGTTAAGTCCGCGATACATCGGACATGAAATTGTGGAACGAGTTGGTCCAGTAGCATATAGATTGCAGTTGTCGATGGAGCTAACTCGTATTCACGACTTGTTTCATGTGTCGATGTTAAGGAAATATGTGTCTGATCCTATGCACGTACTAGCAGTACAATCAGTACAACTCAAAGAATACTTATCTTACGAGGAAGAGGCCATCGAGATTTTAGACAGGAAAGACCATGTACTAAAAAATAAGACGATTCCTTTGGTGAAGGTGCTATGGCATAATCATGGAATCGAGGAAGCTACCTGGGAACCTGAAGAGAAAATGAGGAAGAGATATCCTCAACTTTTCAAATGACATATCAGGTAAATTTCGAGGACAAAATTTCTTTTAAGGGGGAGGTGATTGTAAACCCCGAACTCTAAGTTTTCTAGATAAGCATATTTAGCCAAAGGAATGTTATATTAAATATTTGATAAGTGGAAATCCATGTTTATTTACAAGAGTTATGGAGGAAGGGAAGGAAAAACACATTAAATGAGGGAGTTCACTAATTGGTTTTGGCTGGAAGCATTAAGTGTGGGGTGATGTGGCGGTTTAATAATTGAACTTGGGAGGCGGCAGGAAGAATAAAAGAAAGCAGAACTTCAAAAGCTTGGTTTCGGCAATTGGCATGAGAAAATTAAGTGAAATCGATGCCATTTGAAAGTTGGGAGAATCTAGTTTTCGAGGTTGTCTTACTGGAGAAAGATTTTAGGAGGAGATGAACAAAGAGTGAAGAATTTGCAGAAGGGGCAGATTCTTGGATTAATCAGGGCACGAGGTGAAAATTGGAAGCTCCAGGCCAAACTACAAGAAATTTTCGGCTGATATTTTAAGGTAAGAAAGTTAATCAATTCTAAACAAGGTTGTAGAAGGAAGTTTCTTGAAAAGAGTTTTGGATTTTGAGTTATGACTTTTTGAATTTGAAACAGAAAATTTGTGTGTAAGCAGGGAGCTGCTTAAGAAGATCAAGCAAACAGCTCACCGTAAAGAGCGAGAGCGAGATAAGAAAGATGAGAATCTCGCTCAGGATGATAATCTTGTTGATTTTGTGCTAAATCTCGCTCAAGAAAGAAATCTCACTGGAACTTTGGGCTGAATCTCGTTGGTGAGGAAGCAAATCTAGCTAGAGGTGGTAAGTCTCGCTAGGTTGAAGTTTTGCTAGTGAAATGCTTGATCTCGCTCATGAGGATCTCGCTCATGATGGTTATCTCGCTAGTAATATTGATTTTGTTGATGAAAGTTTCATTAGTAAACGAACTATTTGAGTTTTTTGCTGAGAATTCTAAAGAATTTAACCGGAAATTATGTCCTTTCAGGCCAAGAAGAGCTAGGAGAGGCGTATAAACCGTTAAGAGTCCCGACGAGCTGTGAGTGACTAAATGAACTTAATGCTTTCAATACTTATGCATATAAGACCATGTAAGTTACGGTGATGTTGATGATGAATTTATACTTCCTCAAGCAACAAATGTCTAATGAATAGCTTAGTGTATCTTCTCCGGCTTGTATATGTTTTAACGCAGGCCAAGGTATGTTGTGAATTTATTACAAAAGTTAAGTTTCTAATGTTGATGCATGCGTTCTGGAGGAAGGCTATGATAGAATGAGTCCTTGTGTAAATGGCATGCAACGAAACTTAATTTGATGCTAGAAAATATCCTGGTACTGAAGGACACAAAGAAGGTATCTGGGTACCTAAGGTATTGACGGTACTTAGAAAACTCCACGTGCACATAGGTAGTTCTAAATGAGAGGCTGAAGTATGGGTCTCTTAGCCGGTAACAGACGTTGGGAGCTAGAGCGAAGTAGGCTCGTTCTCAACTAAGGAATAATGATGTTTAATGATGTCTAAGAATGGTTATCAATGTTTATGTTTAGAGGAAGTTTCTTGAGATGCTCATCGGTATATTTACTTATTTATAGTGATATAATGCATGGTGTAAAATGATTCTATAGTCACTCACTTGGCTACTAGCTCACAGATTTTCTATGTTTTTCTTTTCCAAGTAGCGGTCAGATTCCTCAAGGTTGATCCTACTGCTGCTTGCCACTGAAAGGCCCGACTTGCTAAGAAGAACTTATGTTGATGGTCTGTTTATGTACACATTTTTTGTGAGGGACTAGGGCTTTGTTAGTGATGTTTGAGCCCAATTGTAAATATTTTCCCCGTAGATGCTATGTCATGATTGTTTACATGTGTTTATATAATCTTATGTAGAACCTTAAGGAGGCATGCTGTATGCGTACATTATTATTGTTTAACATATTGGTATTTAGGTTAAAAGGCTAAGGTGGAGAGTGATGGCAGTAGGGCTAGTAACTACCACCGTCATATCCTCTTCCAGATTAAGAGGGTAATCTGGGAGGGGGTGTGACATGTTGTCTCGATATAAAATGCAAGATTCCAAGAAAGGTATGTTGCCTTTTAGGCATAGAATTCATTTGTCTAAGGAACAATGTCCTAAGACACCTCAAGAGGTTGACGTTATGAATTGAGTTCCATATGCATCAGCAATAGGGAGTTTAATGTATGCCATGTTGTATACTCATTCCGACATATGCTATACAGTTGGAATTGTTAGCATATATCATTGCAATCTTGGATATGATCACTGAACTGTCATTAAAAACATCCTCAAGTATCTTCAGAGAACGAGGGATTATATGCTCATGTATGATGCTAAAAATTTGATCTTTACTGGATACACTGATTCTTTCAGATTGATACAGATTCTAGGAAATCTACTTCGGGGTCAGTATTCACTCTTAACGGAGGAGCTATAGTGTGGAGGAGTATTAAGCAAAGTTGTATTGTTGACTACACCATGGAAGCTGAGTATGTAGTTACTCGTGAAGCAGTTAAAGAAGCGGTATGGCTTAGAAAGTTCTTGACTGATTTGGAAATCGTTCCAAATATGCATCTTCCTATCACTCAAAAGGATCTCATCGAAAAAAACCTTGAGTGGAAGCGGGATCGTCCCAATTCCCATTTTCTATATAATGAAACTTTTACAAAAAATAAAAACAAATTATGTATTTAGATAAATTACAACATGCTTTAAAAATAAGGTTTAAAAACCTTTACCTTTGAAGACAGATCTTCAAGAGTCCCTCGAACTAGAAACGGGCACTACCACGATGGCGACCTTGGTATTCTCAGGTAGAGAACCTAAGAGTGGTGGGCTCTGGCTATTTTGGAATGAGGGAATGAATTGAGAGTAGAGATGAGAATGAGGAATTGTGATTGATCTCTAAGAACTACTCTCTCTTAGAACATTTCTGTCTATCTCAGTGAAGAAGGAGACTTTCTCCTTTCAAAAGTCAAATATCACCAACCACCCACTTACATGGGTAGAAAGAAAAAAGAAGGGAGTTGTAACTCCCTCCCTAATTCAAATAAATTAATTTTAATATACAAAATAATAAAATTAATTTATTATATAAAAAATATTTAATATATAAATATGATAACTAACTTATCATAATATATATATTAAACTACATGTTATATCAAATATAACTTATAGCCTATAGTTCTAATATTATATCATATACAATATAACCTATAGTTTCTTTTCTCTCTCATATGACATTTAATATAAATCACATTTATATTAAATTTAACAATTATGAATCTAATTCATGTAATTAATATTTGAATCTTATTCAAATATTTATTTCCTCTCTTAAATGTTATAATGTATCAAATACATTATAATAATTATATCATATATAGTTAAAATAACTTAATTATATCATATATATAATTAAATCCCTCAATTAATTTGAACAATTCAAATTAATCTAAAAATTGATTTTCATTTAATCCTATTGAGCTACCAAGGGGACCTCATGGACTTATAGTTTGAAACTCCGATGGTACATGAGTAATTAATCAAACTCTTTAATTAAATTATTCATCATTCGTTAACTGTCGGAAACTCCACTAAAGACCGATAGTTGCACTCTTCGCACTACAGATATATTTCTGTGTCCATTGGATATAACCAATCAACGGTCTGATGACCCTTCACAACTAGGTAGTGAATCATACTATAGCATACTTCCATACATTTATTCAGTCATATATTATAAAAATTATAATATAAATGATGCATAGATATTCTATAAATGTATGCATACATATACTATAATATTTATACTATATGGTGCATGTGCATGCTATATAATTTAAATCATGCATATACATATATTATAACACTTATAATATAAAATGATGCATGATTATAAACATATAGCATTTGTATATTTAAAAACTAACAGTTAATGGATTGGGATAGGACACCTAAAAGGAACTTAAAGACTAATCATTACAAGAATAAGAGCCATCTAGTTTGAAACAAGTGAACCAGGCCTTGAACCGCTTGTACTGAACCGCCCACCATGAAACTCTCTGCAGTGATCACAGTAAGCATTGTAGTAAAAGTTGTACTAACTTGCTGCATGATCTTGTAGCAAAAGCTACAGATTGAGTAGCAAAAGCCACACGATCGTGTAGCAATAAGCTACACGATCTTATAGAACTGCTTTCTTCCTCATCGAAGCACTACTTTGAATTTCCTCTTTGAAGCTCATCGGGAACAGCACGAGTGACTCAAAATATTAAATACAGACTCTATTGCATAAATATGCCCAAAACAGGGGCTTTTACAAACCAAATTTGTAAAATAATAAAGCCTTAAAACTAAGTATTCTATCCCAAAACATACATCAACAAAACCACATTCATCACAAAACCATTCATCGTATGAATCATGAATAGAATGCAGAAAATAATTTCTTCGATCTATTGAGTTACCAGATTTGCTTCGATCTAAATTTTTTTTTTCATTATTTTCTACATATTCTTGTCGAAATAAGTTTTTCTTTTTCATATTTTCGAAAATTTTAATTTCTTTGAACTAATTTCGAATTTTATACCTATTTTATCAGATTTAAATCAATCTAAATCTTTCTTAATCAGTATTTTTAAAAAAGTATTTGTTATCAACACATAAGTTTAGATTTCAATTTTGGTTTGTCGTGCTTTCTTCTCTAGTTACTTTTTTTACTATGGTTTTACAACGAATTAGGCTTCTATTGATGGTACATGGGATGGAAATTCCCATTATCATAATTTTCGGGTTCTTGAAGCGTGTATTCTGCCAAACTCATCCTTTCAACAATTTGTGGAACATATCTAAGGTAAGCTTTTTCCCTCTGGCAATCTATTTATATCTCGATTTACTATGTACTCGGATGGTTCCAACAATCTGATCTCACTAGAATTGTTGAAGATAAGGATATTTTGTGGTTGATGTTGGTTTTATCGAATTGCCCGCAAAATGATATATGTGTAGTTGTTGAGCACGTCTCTACTGTTAGTTCGAGTTCTGTAAATACATTGTATTTGAATAATGAGTCAGCAGGAACAGATCCTCCTGCCAACCTTATGAGCACAATACACTGTATTTGAATAATGAGAATGAGTTAGCAGGAACGAAGTGATGGCTTTCTTTGCTTGTTTGTTTTTTTTTCCCCAATTATTCCAACAGCTCTCAATTTTTTACTGACTCTTGTTCTTCCTTCAATTTTCTCTTTTTTCATAACTTTAATCCTTCTTCAAATACATTTGAATGGTTGATTAATTTTTAAATCTCTGAGTTTAAATCGATTATAACTAGATGTATAATATGTTTCTATTTTAGAATCCTAAAAAATAGGGGATAATATTTTATATACAAAATCTATTTAATTTTCCTAACGATTACGATTAGTTTAAAAACACAATCTTATTCCGCTATTTTAAATAGTGAGTATGTAAATTTTTATTTATATTTGAAAAAAATAAAGAAAATCTCTATATATCATATCTAAAGATTTTGGTTCATCACTTCGTTCATACCAACATGTGCAAAACAGATTACAGTGAGTGTACAAAAAGAACGCTTGAGGAAGGTTTTAGGTTTGTTTACCAATGGAAAAGGTTGTGGGTATTGTCGATCTTGTGATCTATGTATAGTGATAGTTAGATTTGCCCTTCTTCTCGGAAATAGATCAGTAAAGAAGTGCCTTGAATAGAGAAACGAGTTTAGAGAAGATTATAGTTGAGAATGCAAAAGATTGAGGTTAGGTCCCTTGATAAAGCGTTTCTCTACTATTTCTGATGGATTTTGGGGGCACCAAAACGGAAGAAAGTCTTCCTAACCTTATTTTGTGTTGTAGTTGCTGAAAAAAATGGATTTTTTATCACATTGATGGTCGGATGGGTCACCAGAAACATTTGTTAGATTCATTGTTTAGTATGGTAAATGTTTACATGCAGTGTATTTATTATTTTTTTAATATTTTTGAAACTAACTTCCTTCAATTTTCGAACTATGGGTTTGGGATTAGTTAATGGCAATTTTGACAATTTCTAATTATAATTTTTTAATATTTAATTTTGTTTTGGTATTTTCACGATTTTGAAAAGAATTTACTATTTTTCTAAAATAAACCTTGAAATTTACTATTTATCTTGACAGCCCAAAAAACTTTTTGACAAAAATACCGGAGGAAAGGAAAAAGAGGGAAAAAAAAATAGCATAGAGGGTCAATAAAATTAAATTATTTTTTAATGTAATATTTTGTTTTTCTTATGACATCAAACCATATTTATATTCCACGTTAATTTTGGATTCATTTAAAATTTAGGATACTTATAGTTATAGCATAAATGATGTAATTTCTAAGTTTGTTTTATTTTTTTAAATTTTATTGTAGCTTTAAAAAAGAAAACATTTATATATGTTATATAACTTATATCATGTATTTGCATTGAAGTTTTTTCTTTAGATAATTAAATACTATTTTAGAACTTTAAATTAAAGTTTTGACATTTTAACGTGTACTTGCATAGGTTCATTATTAGTAAAGCAAATTGAGATTAAAATATATAGCTTAAAACTAATTACAAATATATAAAAAAAATTACTTTCAACCTGTAGAAAAGGTTCAAAATGCCCATTGAAGACACAAAAATACACTCAAAGCATGACTTAACCTCATCATTAGAATCTCTCTTTTTCTAAAATATCAATTTAATATTTGCTTCTGACATTTCAACTTGATTTTTTTCATATTTTTTTAAACGACTTCTTATCCTTCACCTCTATCACAAATGGAATAATATTACCATAACTATTTTTTATCATCGAAATGCTTCTATTATGAATAAAATAATATTACTATCACTAATGTTTCTATATCACTTATATGATTATATTAATGGAACATAATAGTTTATTAGTGATAGCATAGTATTATTAATAGGTCTCTATCACCGATACTTTGTATCACTAATATTATTCTAGCAAGAGAATATAGTAGTATATCAGTGATAGCCTACTTTTATGGATTCTCATCGGCAATGGAAAGAAATCATTGACTATTAGTGAGAGAAATCTATCATTGGTAGATTTCAATGATATCAGAGGTTATTAGCAATAGAAATTTTTTACTGATAAACTTCAAACACATTGATACTACTTCCATAATTGATTTAAGGACAATCAAGATATAGGATCTATTAGTGTGTTGAATAGTTATTTGATCTTGATCTTGGTCACATGATTCTATGTTGCTATACTGATATACGAAGGATTAACATTGTTCGTGCTCAGATTTTGTTTGCGTTGTTCTTCGTTTCGGGCCTCTAGTGGGCTTGACCTCCTACTTGCTTCTCCCTGGTCTAATCTCAAGATACTCCAAGCTAACTTACGTAAGAGATCCTTGCATCAATAGTATAAGGAGTGTCTCATTTAGCTAAGCACAAAAGAAGTAAGATCGGATAATCTCCAATCACACTAATAGTATAAGGAGTATCTAATTTAATTAAGCACAAAAGAAGATCGATACTCTCTTTTGGAATTTACTTATTCTTCCCTTTGTGGTGGTCAACGTGAACTATTTATAGGTCCTTCCTCTGACACATGCCTCTAGTTACGTGACACGCTAGAGCTGTTAGGGACGTTTCTAGTACTTAAAGTTGAAGGGTGCTAGCCAAGGTCCGTGTTGATTATTTTCCGATTGATATATCTTCACCAACTCAATTAGTTGACCTACCATGAAGTGTTGACTTTTCCCTTTTGGGACACACGCTCCCATATGCCTCCTCTCTGTACCCTACGGTCTTGGGCATACCACCCATGAGCTTTAAGCCTTGCCTTGAGCAATATTCAGGGCATACTATTATAATTTTAGGTTGTATATGTACTCAAACTGAACTCTCTAATTGTAATTTGTAAAGGACAATTTTATATTATATCAATCCACAAGCCAAAATACACAGCCTTCATTAAACAAATCCAAAATTTAGGTTAGCAGATAATTAAAATTGATCCCTATCTAGCTCCAATAATTTAAAAACACACTAGGATTTCTATTAGTCTTGTAAAATCAAGCAAACACTCCTTTTCATTGCATCATTTCACATAGACTATGTATACACAATACATAAATTGGCTTACATACAATTCCACAAAATTGTCTATTTTATTTCATGAAATTCACACCATATGCATATGATCTCATCACCTTTTGTTAATCTGCCATTTGAAGAAATCTACACAAGTCTCCTAAATTGATAGGATTGATACAATTGATAACACCTTTCAACGTTCCGATGGTCCAATGCATGGGACAAAAACGTGGAAGGAGGATATGGATGAAAAGCAAGTAAAAATGGAATAAGGAAAATAAATGAGAAAAGCACCAAGCGACTGTAGGGGCCGAAGACACCTGCCTCTAATAAGTCAACAAAAACAAAAAATCTTTGAAAACGACCTATGGATAGCCTCCATATCCGAGGGCAATAAAGGCTCTAATGGGCATTTAAGTTGTGAAAAAGTGGGCACCCCAAAAACAAAGTTCAAAAGCTATGAAGATATTTATGGTAAGAAAAGATGATAAGGATAGCAAGACTATGGGGAGGTAAGGTTTGGCATCTCGAGAAATTTTGTAGTACCGCAGTGGTACGAAACTTTTCTAATAAACATAATAGTAGCATTCAACAATAGTGTGGAACCAATGAAATAGAAGAAACATGTATGATGGTAATACTATAACATTTTCCCAAATTAGATTGACATTCATATGTGCCTTTAATTATAGCTTGGTTTAGGGATTGTTTCCTAAGAAAGAAGGTGGAGATTCGTCTCATAAAATCATCTTACCTCACAAAGATGGCAGAGGATCAATCTAATAGCAGCAAGCCTAACCTCTTGGGGTTCACTTCCAAGCCTTCTCCACCAAAAGTCCCAAAAAATGGAAGTTTGAAGTTATGGTTGTGGCCCGGAGGAGAGGATGAGAAACAAAATACCCATGTAACCCACAAAGTTATGCCAACCTACTAGCCAAGTCATTATCGGTACCAATCACAGAGCATTTCTCCCAATTCATATCTATACCAAAAACGGACTTAGTGATGTGGAAGAATCATATCAAGATTAGCACAAGATTGGCAGAAGAGATCCCTCCAAGATCCTAAGATGCATCACACATTTTCTAACTCACTTTTTATTGGAAGAAAAAAATGAAAGAATACACAGACATTCAAAAAGAAAAAGAGCTAACTATAAAAAGGGGCTCCAATCAAGTAAAATGTGACTCAATGAGTAATTTAAAAAAAAAAAAAAAAAAAGACACAGAGAAACAAAGAATCTAATAAGGTCTCGAACATCCCTAGTGGACATGAATATTAGAAGTAATGATAACGTAAAATATCACTAGTTTCTATGTACTAGCAATGGCAAAGGTGGGGGAGGGTTTCCAACCACGGTGCATCCACATAAAGAAAAAGTTGCACTCATACTACATAGAATAATACTTGACTTAACACCAGTTACTAAAACGCCTGGTTACTTCCAAAATATGGTTTGCTGGATCTACTAATTTGTTATACATATAATAAATAAGTTAATAGATACATTCCACCTAAAAATATGAAAGTAGAATCTCCAAATTTGATGTAGAGAGTGAATTATATACATATATTTAAAGAAAGAATTGCTTCAGGAAGAAAAACAAAAGCATTCCTATTATATCAGTAAACGCAGGCATGCTTCTGTATGAATATTTCTCTATCTCAGATGATTAGTACACGTGCAAACACACAATAATAGAGTAGATTCATGATTAAGGATGTCAAGGCATTAAACTGTACTCCTTAAGCTTAGAGTGAGTTTTAGGTGACTTTTGAAAGTAGTGTTTTCAAATAGAGCACTTTTTACCGTTCAAAAATCTTTACCACACCTCTCATTCTTACAATTCTCCACTGGTCCGAATGAACTAAAGACTACATCCAACCCATGATCCTATTAAGGAAGGATGACAAGTCTCATGCAAACATTGACCATTCAATACACAAGAACCGCCATTACAAGAGTTTAATCATCTATATAATTTTACTCTAAAGTATCCTAAACAACATTATCAGCAACTCGTAATTTCCTCTATACCGAACGGTACTATTTTGATAAGGAGCATTCATTCCAAAAGTTCCACCAATCCAAATGATAATATATACAATCAACACACAATATGTTCTGTATTCAACTACATATAACATAATTACATAAAAAGTTATTGAAAGCGAGAATAGAAACAAGTCCACCATAGTCATACACTTCTAAACAAACATCAAAATGGAGAATATCTGGCAAATTTTATAACATTCTGATCATACCATACATTCAACTTTGCTCCAATGGAAAACTAAACTACAGCTACACTTGAGTCGCTTCTGGCATCAGAAAACAAACCAAGAAAACCCATAACAATACAAGAAGCAATCTCGGCAAACAGAGATATCTAACCTTAAGACTCCGCCGCTTCCGAAGTTTCAGACTTCATCTCGGTGTCGCCGTCCTCCTTAAGCACCACCGCAGCGCTGCCGCTAATACCACCGTCCTTCTCATCCGGAAACCGAACCACAACCACAGGACACACACAATGATGAACGCAATAATCGCTAACACTCCCAAGGCCGCCGTCGTTACCGCGCTTAGCTGCACCAAAGCCGCGACTGCCCATGATTAGGGCATTGAGCCCTAATCTCTCCACTTCCAAACACAGCCTCTCTCTCATGTCATGATCCTTCACTATGTGAATCTTGTACGGAATTTGAGCATCTTTTATAGGTTTGGCTAGATCGGCAGCTTTCGAGGCAGTGAAGGCATCAAAATCGTCCTCCAATTTACGCTTTGACCGCTCGGTGCGGTTCTGATTTTGATTGTTTTCACCATCGGCAACATCCTCGTCGTCGGGATTATCAGCAGCAGTGTCCAGGGAAATGTCAATGCATCCCCAATCGGCGCCGAAGAGGACGGAAGTAGGGCTAACATGGAGAAGAATAACAGCATCACCGGGGCGAAGGTAGTGTTGGACAGCCCAGCGGACCGCAAAAGCACTCTCTTCGGAAAGGTCGACGGCGACGCCTACCTTGCGGCGGGCGCCGGCGGTGGGGGTGGGGGTGGCGACGGGCGTGGTGGCGGAGGGGTGGCGAGGGGAGGCTGGATGGTGAATTTTGATGGAGGGAAGTTGGGGGTCAGGGTCTAAAGAGTGATTTCGAAGCTGCTGGTGAGGATCCATGAAGAAAATCGAAGGTGGTTAGAGAAAACTAGGGAAATGGACGCTCAGAGATTTCCGGCGAACTGGTTGGGAATGGAAAATGCAAGAAATTGGAGTAGAACAAAAGGAAGGTGGCGGAAGGTCTTAGAGAAGATGTTTTTTTCGTGGGCTTTTGTTAAATGGCTATCTTTAGCTGGTCGGAAAGGAACACGGGAAAACTCCATAATATTGGGCCCAATTTGAACCATGGCCCAATTTATAAACCCAAAGTAGATGATTTCTCACGATGGGCTTTCTACTCATATAGGACTCAATTACACCATTTTTCGGTTTAAAAGAGAAATATCCAATTTTAAAGTTTCATTTGAAAAAAAAAATGGTAAAAATATTTCAAAACTACAAAAATAGTAAAATATATTTATATAATACAAAATAGGAAAATTCTTATAAATAAAAAATTCCAAAAAATATTTACACTTTATAGCAAAAAGTTCTAAATTGTTTTGTACTTTTGAAACATTTTGTTATAAATTGTAAATATTTTTAAATATTTAAAAAAACTCATAGAAAATACTAATTAGTAAATGAAAAAACTACCTTAAAACAAAAAAATTAAGTACAAACGAGAATGTAAAGATACACAGCTTCAAAAACAACTCGAATACCACATTCTATAACCACAAATGCATAGTATCTAACCATTCCAGAAGTAAAAACTAAAAATCACTCAATATGATTCTTAATGCTTTCAGCTACTTATAGAACTCATGTATGCGAGGAAAGATGACGACGAGGTGATGTGGGTCATTAGAAACTTATGGATGTCTACAACGATGGACTTCCTCCAAGGTGAGAAAGAGCAAAATTGATTGTATCAGTGAAGTTTTTGTTGGCGAGTGAGTATTTAAAAGAATTGCAACTTTAGGACAATGTGACTATTTGAGATATAACTGCGTTTGACACCAAACCAGTTGTAGGGAGTTTCATCATCTTCATTCCATGGGGGTAATTTTGCTCATAGGATCTTGAAAGCCAACTTTAAACACTATTAGTCCCAAAACATTATTGTTGAAAATGTTCAAAGTAGAAACAAAAGCAGGAAATATGTGTGCGAGCAAAAAAGGTTGGCAACCTAGCAAGGGTGATTGTCAAAAGCTAGCCAAGATGATAGAATTCAAGAAAGGATTGTGAAACCAACGATCACACACAATTAAGAATGAGAAAAAGAGATTTTGGAGGTGGCTAAATAAGGAATACGAAGAAAGTGAGATTTAGGGTTTTTGTTATCTTATAATAATAATAATAATAATAAACTAAACACACACACATATATATATATATGTATATATATGTATGTATGTATGCATGCATGCATGCATGTATATGCGTGCATATGTTTTAAACATTTAAAGTTTAATTCCCATTTATATGTTTCTTGTTAAGTAGAACAAGTCATTTTTACGTGTTTCTATATGAAAATTTGAAAACAACGAAAATATAAAAAAAATCAAATTAATTTGATAACAATATGTATAAAATAATGGAAAAAAATACTTAAATACAATTGAATTTATAACAAACATTTAAATAAACCGAAAGTTAGTTAGATAAAATCAAATTTGATAATAAAAGATAAATTCAAATATAAATTGGGGAAAAAAACCAGGAAATTTTTGTTTATTGTGATTAATTCAATAACTAGTTAGATAAAAGGGAAATTATTTGAAATGGTAAAACTATTGAAAATATTTACAAGATATAACAAAATTTTAGAACTATCAATAATGGACACTGATAGAACTATCAATATCACTATAAACACGGATAGAAATCTATTAGTGTCTATTAGCTTCTATTATTGACAGTTCTAAAATTTTGCTATATTTTGTAAATATTTTAGTTTATTTTTCTATATTTAAAAACAACTCTAGATAAAATTTAATTTGATAATAAAATATAAATTCAAATTTAGTTCGAGGGAGAAAAATCAGGAATGAGGCTCATTTATTTACAATTATACTGTATTCATAATTTCCTTTTCATTTAAGCTTCAACAATTACATTGTATTTATAACTCTATCAACCACAAAACCTATGAAAGAAGCCTAACTCGTTGTAGAGGCATAACAAAAACAGCAAGATTGCAAAAGTGAATACTTATTTGCTTGTCAAAAAAGACAAATTAATGGTATAATAATATAATAAGATGATAATGAATAAAAGGTGATTAAAAAAATACAAAAAATGATAAAATTTTAACTAAAATATATAGTTTGTTAGATGATAATATGTATAAAATATTGAGTAAAATCCTAATCATGATAAGAAAAATGATCCGAATTTAAAATGATAAAAAAAACGAATGAAATAATATAAAATCTAAATATATACTATAAATTAAAATCAAAATGGTGATAAACAAATTAAAGATTGATTAATTCTATATATTTTTCGAAAAATGGTTAAATTAAATCAAAATATATATGAAACTGTCCATTCAAATTTTAAATTGGGAGAAAAATCCGATACCTTTTATCTCTTGAATTCGTTAGGTTCGTTAGGTTGAAGTCTTATAACAGATGATTCTATTTACACTGTATTTCTATTGAGAATTGATATACGATCTCATAACAGACGATTTCATTTACATTGTATTTCCATTGGGAATTTATACATAGTATAGCAATTATACAATACTCAAACTATTAGTTAACCATACCAGAGGCAATTTGGGAATTATAAAATATATATGTCATGTGTGCGACACACCTTTGCCAAAAATCTTATTATTTTTATTTTTTGACAAAAATCAAAAGGCATCCCTTGATTATGCTATTTCCTCTAATTTTCTTTGTCTAAACTTCTTTTTAGATGAATACTTTTATCGACAAATAACAAAATTTTTATTTTCATTCGAAAAAATAACAAAAATTTTTAAAAATTGTGAAATTGAGAAGTGAATTATAATATTAAAAAATAATAACTATCAGTTGTCAAAACTGCTCCCAAGCCAATCCACATGCATAATGTTCAAAATTGTAAAGGTCAAGGGTTTCAAAACCACTTTAAAATAGCAAATAATTCTACCTAAACAACTATCACAATAAATATTGGATTCTGACGAGTATCTAATCTACACTTACAACTTATTAGCATCCTAAGCAAGGCATTCATTTAAACTCAACCAAATCTATTGCCAACAAAATCAAATTAAGGATTTCAAAAGGCTTACGATGCCTCCAAAACAGCTTCAAGGGAAGAAAAA
This sequence comes from Benincasa hispida, assembly GCF_009727055.1. Classification (NCBI taxonomy): domain Eukaryota; kingdom Viridiplantae; phylum Streptophyta; class Magnoliopsida; order Cucurbitales; family Cucurbitaceae; genus Benincasa; species Benincasa hispida. Next base: position 55,275,952 of record NC_052357.1, read on the forward strand.
AAGTGCTTTCTGGTGCCCTAAAAACAATCGCAGGAAATAAAGACACACTTCTGTTGCCAAAAATTCTTAAGCCTCAAACACCATCAACTTGAGTACAAAAACACCTTTTTCAGAGGTATTGACTCATAACTCTTACCAAATATTTCTTTTGTTCCATCAATCCTTGCGAAATAATGAGTCTTAATCTACAGCTGATTTAGATATTAAAATCACTTATTTACTGATTCGAGTGAGAGAGGAAAGTCAGGTCTTGCATCCACTACAACTATTTGTATCATTGGAACATTTTCGACAGGTAAACAAAACTAAACAATTCTTAAACTTTCTTCTAGTTCATGCATTACAATCTGTTCTAACTCTCGCTTGTCCATTGAAATTATAAATCACTACAAGAAATTTGGCCTTTGATGTCGATTGAAAAAATTAACTCTAAATATATAATGTCGGTTTCTTAAAAAAAAGTGGATCTTTAATGTCGGTTTTAAACCAATAGATGAAGCTATAATGTCAGTTTAAAACCAACATTAGTGATCCGCTCTCAATTCTTATACTCCAAAAATTTCATGCAAGATTCTCCCGCTTGCTACCTTCCCTCTCAAACGAATCCACGTGAAGCGTTCACGCCGCCGCCTCCTCGCCACCACAGGCTCCTTGCCACTGCTGGTTTGAAATTGTTGCTTCCTTGCCATCACTTCCTTGCGCGAAGCGTTCATCCCAAGCCCAAGTCTTCGTCTCAGTGAACCCAAGCTCTCACTTTCGTTTCCTGTATTCCAGAGGTTCATATTCTAGGGTTTAGAGGTTATTTTTTGTATTTTAGGGTTAGAGGTTCGTATTTCAGAAACTCACCTTTCATTCTGCACTCCAGAGGTTCGTAAATTAAAAGGATTGTTACTCAAATTTTGATAGTTCGTAAATTAAAAGGATTGTTACTCAAATTTTGATATACTAATTTTACTTTATTTTTTCAGTATACCCCTGCTATAGATATATGGAGTATCAGATGCATATTTGCAGAAATGCTTACGGGGAAACCTTTGTTTCCTAGAAAAAATGTGGTTCACCAATTAAATCTAATTACCGATCTGTTTGGCACTCCTCAACTTGAAGCGATAGCAAAAGTTGCTTGACTCATTTATTTATCATTGGACTAATTTAACAATTTCACAGAATTTGTTCTATAGGTTGTACAATTGTGTCCTTGAGTTCTATAGTAGTTTCAGATTCTTGATTTACACAGTTATTTTAGATTCTTTACTTAAATTTACTCGCCATTGAAAATTCGTCTTTTGCACACTCTTGTATTTTAAATCTATTTCAAGATTCGGAATGAGAAGGCAAGAAAGTACCTTGAAATGGTATGTAACTCTTCATGTAGGGTTATATCTTTTCAATTCTATAGGTTGTAATTTTTGGTAAATAGTTGCATCCTTTCATAAATAACCAAATTGAAGAAAGGACACGACTATTCGAATGATCACGAATTAGTTTATAAATATGTCATTTCTTCAATTTGATTGAACAACAATTTTTCCATAGCATTGTCTTATTTTAAAATTCTCTCCATTTTCAAATTTTGTTGAAGAAGTTTGGTATATCCACAAAGTTTAGTTTATTGATCTTCTGGGCGGGGTGCTACATCCATAAGAAAGGTGATATGTTCTATCCTAGGAGGCAATTACTCTCTAAACTCAAGCACTAAGGTAAATAAATTTATCTTTAAGGAGATAACATAAATTCGTTGGGCTCAGATCTTTAATATATATGTTTTGTTTTAGTTTTATGTGCTTTTGATTTGATAACAATCTTAAGACAAATTCAAAGCATTTTGCACATTTTAGTTTGTTAATTTTTGTGTATACGTTTTAGAGAATCTTACTAGTAAATAATTCCTTCAGGTTATTTTGTTTAAATTACAAATTCTGAGTGTTTGCATGCAACAACCTTTCAAGGAATTATGATTTGTCTAAGACACTGTTTGTTGTTATTGAGTGCTTGAGCATTTCATAAGCACAAATTTCAAGTTTTAAAACTAAAACTAAAACTATTCTAATCTAATTCAGAGTGTTTGTATTCCGAGTGTTTTACAATTCTGAGTGTTTTCAGTAGAGATGTCCACGAGGTGGGGTGGAGTCGGGATGTTATTTCCCATCTCCATCCCCGCTCTCCATTTCATTTCCCATTTTCGTAAAATTCTCCACGAGAATCGGGGTGGGGATTCTCCGTAGGGAATTCGGGGGAATTGGGTTCCCCGCGGGGAATTTTTCCCGTTATTTTTTTTTTTTGTGTAAAAAGCTAATTAATTTAAATCACTAAATATGAGAAAATTTTAATTAAATAATTAACCTTATCACTAAATTGTTTATTATGGTTAGTTTTATATGACAATTTAAATTTAAAGATAAATTACTCAAATTTTGACCTAAAAAAACTAATTAATTTTTCAGTAAAAAGAAATAAATATAAATCAAATTATTCACATATATAATCTAAATTTAAACATATTCATTATGTTTCCCAATAAATAATCAAATTTGAAATTTAAATGTAATATTTATATAATAATAATAATAACATAACATTAGATAACTATACTAAAAAAATATGTAAAAGCTAATTGAGGCGGGGAACAGGGCGGGGTCGGGATGTGTAATGCATTCCCTGTCCCCATCTCCGTTTAGTTCATGGATAATTTTTTCTCCACTCCCTCCCCCATTCCCCGCTCCACATGGGTCGGGGCCACGGGACCCGTCTTCGTGAAAAAATTGAACATCACTAATTTTCAGATTATTTTAATTTTGAGTGATCGTAAACTACAACTTGAAATTTGTTGGAAGGATGCAACTGACATTCAAATCTAGTCAATTCTTTTTATTTTACATATTTTGTTTAGATTCTTTTTTTGTTGTGTGTTCCAATGTCAACAGCAGGATATAACGTTAATTTGTTTTGTATTTTATTCTTTGTTGATTCTTCTTTACCTAGTGTTTGCTTCTATTGTTCTATACGTGTTTGTTTTTTTTAAGTTATTTCATAATTTATTTAGTTTGATTTATTTGTTTTGAAGATATGACTTCAAAAAATTTTAATTCTATTTTTGTTACTGGTGTTGCCTGGGAGAAACATGAAAAATTTGGTGGTGTTGATTTCAAACGTTGACAACAAAAAATGATGTTCTATCTCACCACTGTAAATTTGGCAAAATTTCTCAAAGAGGATGCTCCCATTTTGTTTGAGGGAAAAACGGACAAAGAAAAGCAACTTGCAATTGATGTATGGAAGCATGCGGAATATCTTTGCAAGAATTACATTTTGAACATATTAGACAACACATTGTACAATGTGTATAGTAGTGTTGATTCAACAAAAAATCTCTGGAATTCATTGGAGAAGAAATATAAAACTAAAGTTGTCGGTTTAAAGAAATTTATAGTTGGCAAATTTCTTGTTTACAAAATGGTGGATTCCAAAACAGTAACCGTCATGTTCAAAAAATCCAAGTAATTCTGCATATACATGGTGAGAATATGACTTTGAGTGAATCATTTCAGTTATCACAATAATTGCAAAATTATCACCCTCATGGAGAGATTTCAAAAATTATCTCAAGCACAAATCCAAGAAGATAAAACTTGAGGAACTTGTGGTCCGCCTTGGAATTGAAGAGAATAACAAAAAGGCAGAAAAATATTTTATTGATGATGCTATAGACCTTAAGGCCAATATTGTGGAAAATTGATCACAAAGTAACAAGAAGAGGAAGTTTTCTGGTGAAGGTTCAAGTAAAAAACAACGATACACAAGAAAGTTCAATGGCAAGTGCTTCAATTGCAACAAAATGGGGCATCAGTCTAAAGATTTTCGTAAGCCAAATCGAAAAAATGGCCAAGCTCATATCACAGAAGTTGATGCAGTATCATATGGTGTTGCAGATATTGACCTCTATGCGGTCATTTCAGAATGCAACATGGTGGACAATTCCAAGGAATGGTGGGTAGACGCTGGTGCTACTCATCATATTTGTGCCAACAAGAATATGTTCATATCCTATGTGCTAGTTTCTAGTGGAGAACAATTATTTATGGGCAATTATCCTACTTCATAGGTTGAAGGACAAGGCAAAGTGGTCCTTGAAATGACTTCTGGCAAGGAACTCACTTTAAACAATGTGCTTCATGTTCTTGATATTCGTAAGAATTTAGTCTCTAATTCATTCCTCAGCAAGAATGGGTTCAAGTTGGTCTTTGTATCTGATAAGTTTGTATTTTCCAAGAATGATATGTATGTTGGAAAGGGTTATTTGAGCGATGGTTTGTTCAAGTTAAATGTACTCATAGTTGTACCCAAAAGTATTAATAATAATAAAGCTTCTATTTTTGCTTATATCGTTGAGTCATCTGTTTGGCATGGTAGATTAGGATATATCAATTTAAATTATTTCTTAGGCTAATTAACATGAATTTGATCCTAAAATTTGAAGTTGATACAAATCATAAATGGTGAGGTGTGTGTGGAATCAAAAATGACTAAAGCACCTTTTCATTCCACGGATAGAATGACTAAACCTTTAGAGTTAATTCACAATGATATTTGTGACTTGAATTTGTGCAAACTAGAGGTGGTAGAAAGTATTTTATTACTTTTATAGATGATTGCACAAGATATTGTTATGCTTATCTGCTAAGAAGCAAATATGAGACAATTGAAATGTTTAAACTTTATAAAAATGAGGTTGAGAATCAACTAAGCACAACGATTAATGTAATAGAAGTGATAGAGGTGGTGAATATGGTCCTCCCTTTGAACAATTTTGTTTAAAACGTGGCATCATCCACCAAACTACGACTCCGTACTCACCTTACTCAAATGGAGTTACTGAACGTAAAAACCAAACACTTAAGGAAATGATTAATGCAATGTTTATAAGTTCAGGTTTACCCCAAAATTTGTGGGGAGAAACTTTGTTAACAGTGAATTACCTATTAAATAGAATACCTCATAAGAAGTCACAAAACATTCCATATGAAGATGGAAACAAAGGAAACCTTCATACAAATACTTTAAAGTGTGGGGGTACCTAGCAAAGGTTGCAGTGCCTAAACCAAAAATGGTTAAAATAGGACAGAAAACTATTGATTGCATATTCATTGGTTATGTTAACAATAGTTATGTGTATCGATTTCTAGTCTATAAAACAAACATTTCATATATACATGTTAATACAATCATGGAATCAAAGAATGCAACATTCTTTAAAAATATATTTCCACATAACATGTCCTATGAAGCCAATTTACAAAACCGTCCTCTTGATACTATAACGAGTGAAACTCAAACTAGATCAAATGTTGAGTTAAATAGGGAAGAGAAACTTAGACGAAGCAAACGGGTGAAGATCTCAAAATCATTTGGGCCTGATTTTTTGACATATTTGTTAGAAAATGAACCTCAAACATTAAAGGAGGCTATGTCCTCTCCAGAAGCTCTATTTTAGAAAGAAGCTGTGAATTGAAATTGAGTCCATTATGCATAATCACACTTGGATATTGGTTGATCTTCCCCTAAGAACTAAACCACTTGGATGTAAGTGGTTTTTTAAACAAAAAATGAAGACCGATGGGTCAATAGATAAATACAAGACAAGACTTGTAGCCAAAGGTTACAAACAACAAGAAGGACTTGACTATTTACTTACTCACCAGTTACTAGAATTACTTCGATTTGCATGCTCATAGCAAAATCAGCTTTGCATGGGCTTGAGATACATCAGATGGATCTTGGATTAAAACAGACACCAAAACAATGGCATGAAAAATTTGACAGTGTAATGTTGGAAAATGGCTTTAGAATTAATGAATGCGACATATGTATATGTCAAAAGTAATAAGAACGACCATGTTATTGTGTGCTTGTATGTTGATGATATGCTAATTTTAGGTAGCAATATCAATATCATTAAGGCTACTAAACAAATTTTAGCCAAGAAATTTGAGATGAAAGATATGGGTGTCGCAGATGTTATTCTAGGAATTAAAATTTCTAGAACCCACAAGGGTTAGTGTTGTCCCAATCGCACTACATTGATAAAATACTTGAGAAATTTAAAAGGTATGACATTGGGATAGCAAAGACCCCGGTAAATACTTGTAATACCCTGACCCTAATTTGGAAGGCATGAGGAAATAGGATATAAAAACAAAAAAAAATATAATAAAATTATGAGAAATTTAGACGCGGGAAAACCAAGATAAATGAATTAAGTATGGAATAACGCAATGGTTTAAGTATTGTCTACGTGTTGCGAAGGACATGCGGTGATGGAAGCGTTGGACCAAACAACTGTCTTATGCATGATGCCAAGTGAGAGTGAAGAGAAAATGGGAGAGAGCGATACCAGCAGGATTGGAGAGAGCGACACCAACGAGAGTGGAGGCAATGAGAGAATGGGAGAGAGCGAGATTGATTTGAACGAGAGAATGGGAGAGAGCGAGATATTGGAATGACAAAATATTATACATAATGGGAAGTCTTTGATGGAATACACAAGCATGCAACGGAAGGAATCAATAATCACTCTAATTACATTTAATTTGAGTTCTAAAGCATGCATATTCAAGTGGGTTTCAAGTTACATACCTTTCTTGATGAATTCTTCAATTCCAAACTGCCCTTCATTCCAATTCAGCTCCAAATCAGTCCGTGAACCACCGAGAGGTCTTCTCTACTATTCTCAGCCTTGAATTTGAGTGGTGGAACTCAGATTTGATTGAATTTGGTGAAGGGATTTTGTGGGTTTCAAGAGGAAGAAGAAGATGTTAGCTGAAACAGTTTTTCAGCTTTTGATCTCTATCCAAATCTATCATCGCAGCAAATTGGAGTTGTTTTTATCTAATGAATACATGCAGACACTTCAGCAATTAACCATGCCAGCACCTACTTTATTTGTAAGTGGGAATTGGTGTGTGATTCAATGGAGGTTACACCTCCTTCTTACTAAATGTGGGAAAAACCCATTAGTTTTTAAAAACTTAATTTCAATTAATTCCAAATTGAAGGAAACCGGACATGAGGATTTTCATGAGCAGCGAATGATTATTCCAAATTCATTCGTATATGAACATTAACAATTACAATAAAAAACCGAAACATATGGGCTATTGATAACGGATAGAAATGCACGTTATTACAACGTAAATAAGTAAAACAATGAGGGAATGCGACGGTAAAAATATACAAAATCATGTCCAAAAGTGCTAAACTGAGAAAATTGTGATCGCATGCGCCCATCGCATAAAAACAGTTAATTCACTTATTTTGTGTAGGAAAAATGCATTGGCGCAAAGGAAATTGCGGTCCAAGGAATTAGGCGTCCCCGCACATTGAAAGATTGTGATCACAAAGTCATGCGATCGTATGTGATCAAGAGAAGTTGCTCAAGAAGATGGTCGCATAAAGACTGCGCATCAAGGTGACAGTATAATAAATCATGATGGGACGGAAAGCTGATGACGGTAGAATACGAATTTAGTTGACAATCCGTTAACGCCACACTGTAGTAAATACACTCAACTTTCGGTGACCATTAATCGGCGCATCAGAGCAGAAGATTTAAATGACCGGCAATCATTGCAATCATTAGAAAGAAAAGCTTCTTCACATTGAGCTCTATAAATACCGAAGGCCACCATTGAAAAAGATATATCGCCATATATAGAATAGAGATCATAGACAAGATAGAGAGTCGTTATTCTGTTCATAGTCATTTTTATACTTAGAAGACGGAGACGAGCCAAGAGAAGAAGACGCCGAGAGATCATTATCGGACAGCTCGAAAAACTGTCGGGAAGCAAGACATTGCTATCGGGCTTCTTATCTCTACATTCTATTGCTATTCTGTATTTGCATTTAATTTATAAAACAATGAAAATCTCATTTCAACTTATGTTCAATCTCTCCATACTTTGCATGAGTAGCTAAATTTCCGAATGGGTTGAGAAGCACTTAGCTAGCATGACCTAGGACTTACATTTTATGCGATTATCTTGTCTTATGTATGCGTCATTCACCCTTTAGAGATACTTGATAGTGTAGTCTAAAGAAAGAATCTAAACTTGAGAGAGTCAGATTAGAATATAGGCTTGAGAGAGTCAAATTAGAACCGCATAAGCAAGAGATAGAAACTTAGACATAAGTTCTGTTTGCTATTACGCATCGTATGCACCCTAGAAATAGGATATGATAGTATGCGGTCACCTTGTATATGTGTGTATCATTCATCATCGCATAGACAAGAATAGAGACTTAGACATAAGTCCTATCGATATTTTCATATACATCGCATGCATCGTAGAAATAGGAATTATGGCATTTGCATTGAGAGATGACATGTTGTTATTTGTGTGTAGCATGATCGCATAACTTGTACGCAACCTTAGGAAGTGTTAGCTAAACCCCTTCTCAACCCGTTCATCGCATACTCATTGTAATTCTCGATTTCATCAACTCTTTATTTGAACTCCGTCGCATAGAAAATATACTTAATCAAAACACCATCCAACTTATTTTTTTTCGCCATTGCAGGAGAATCAACAAAATTAGCTGTCGCATATTAACTCAGGAGTCCTTGTGTTCGACCTTGGACTTACCAGAAAACCTAGTGAGGCTTATACTTGGGTCTTATTAGGAAAACTTGCATGTGCAACGCATAACTCATCATTGCAAATATACACCATAATCACATCACAGTTACAACGCATCAAGTTTTTGGCGCCGTTGTCGAGGACTACAGTAGTACATATTGTGCTAACAGTAAACCATTTGATTTTCTTTGCAGCTTTTGACCTCTGTGCACTGTTATTTCTTACAAGGGAAGAAGCAGGTGTCGCATGAGTGAAGGACACGTTCCTGAGCCCAACTACGACTCAGAGATTGAAAGAACATTCCGAAGAAGACAAAGAGACAACTGCCGACACCAGTTTTGATGCTACAAGGTATCTAGAACCATTGTACCCCCTGCAAGGTATCTAGAATCTGACTTTGCTAGTGTTGCTTTGAGTGCTGCCATTTCATTAAGCAACAATGAACCCACCAGTTTTGATGCTACAAATAGCCCTGATGCTAGAAAATAGATTGAGGCCATGAATGATGAAACGAGGTCTCTTAACCTTAATGATACATGGAAATTGGTGTCTTTGCCTAAAGGGTACAAACTTATTTCATGTAAGTGGATATACAAATTTAAAGAAGAAATTCTAGGGGTCCAAAAGTCTAGATTCAAGGCAAAACTTGTTGTAAAAGGGTTCACACAAAAGGAAGGGATTGATTATACAAAAGTCTTTTCTCCTGTTGTAAACACACATCCACTAGGCTCTCCTTAGTTGTTCAAAAGGACTTGAAGTTAGACCAATTGGATGTGAAGACAACATTCTTACATGGATTATTGAATGAAACTATCTATATGAAACAACCTCAAGGGTATATGAAGAAAGGAAAAGATGACTTGGTGTGTCTACTAAACAAATCAATCTATGGGCTCAAGCAGTCACCAAGGTGTTAGTATGATAGATTTGATGAGGTGATCTCCAAAATGGGATTCAAGAGAAGCTCCTATAACTGGTGTGTGTATACTAACTCTAAAAGCTTCAAAGAACCAGTGTACCTACTTCTTTATGTAGATGACATGTTGTTGGCTAAAAGATTCGAAGAAGAGTTGGGGCAAGTCAAGGCTCTTCTAAAGAAAGAGTTTGATATGAAAGACCTAGGGAATCTAGAAGGATTCTTGGCATTGAAATTGACAGAGAAAGAAAGCAAGACAAATTGTATGTGAGTCAAGCTTAATACTGGGGAAAAATACTAGAGGTTCAAAATGGATGGTGCTAAGCCAGTTGGTACTCCCCTTGCATTTCATTTTAAACTCTCAGCTACAAACAATTCTAAGAGTACAGATGAGGATTACATTAACCATATGAAGGTTGTTCCCTATTCCCAGGCAGTGGGATCTTTAATGTATCTAATGACTTCAACCAGATCAGATCTATCCTATGCTACAAATTTAGTTAGTGGATACATGGCCAATCCTGGTAAACGTCATTAGGAAGCAGTTAAATGGATACTAAGGTATCTTTGTTCATCAAAGGAAGCTCGAATCTTATACAAACAGAATGACCCCTCCAATAACGAAATGTATGGTTATGTGAATGTTGATTATGTAGGGGATCTAAATAGGAGACGCTCACTATCTGGATATGTTTTCCTATGGGGAAACACTCTAATAAGTTGGAAGGCAAGTCTACAATCTGTTGTAGCCCTATCCACAATATAAGCTGAGTTTATAGCTCTGTTTGAGGTTGTAAAAAAAAGATTTGTGGCTGAAAGGATTACTAAATGATTTCGACATTACACAAACAAAAGTGAGAATATATTGTGACAATTAGAGTATTATTTATTTGTCTAAAAACCAACAGTTTCATAGCAGAATTAAACATATTGACATCAAGTACCACTTTATCAGGCAGGAGATTGAGAAAGGGGAAGTTGAAGTAGTAAAAATACATACCTCAGATAATGCGACTGATATGTTGACCAAGACAGTTCCTCAAAGAAAGCTTGGTCGTTGCTTGTACCTCCTTGAGTTCGAGTTATCTGAAAAAGGTTAGCTTAAAATCAGCTCTACAAGCAAAAAGGGAAAGGTTCTCTAGATGTTTACAAATGTGGAGATTGTAACAAAAAGAATCGAGACAAAATGAAGTTGCAATCAGTTTATCGTTGTCGTCTCTTTTTGTTTTGTTTGGTGTAATCACCAGAGCTTCTTTCGAGAGCCTATATAAAAGGAAAAGAATGAGAGAGTAACGAACAAGAAAGAGAGAGAGCGGGTATTCATTCTGTAAAGAAGTTTAAAGAAGAAGTAATAAAAGAGACCCTCCCTATTTGCACAGTGGACGTAGTCCTTTGGCTGAACCACTTAAATACTTGTATTCTTTCTTTCTCTACGATCGTTTAACTTTTACTTAAGTATCGTGTACAGATCGTTTAGTTCCTCTTGTATCGTTTACATGATCTTCTAGCTTCGCTTCTTAGTATCATCTACATAATTGAACTATCGTCTAGTTCCTTAGAGCTTTGCCTACACGATTGGTAAACGATTGAAGAGTTTTGAAGCTTAAAGGTTACAGTCTTCCCTGAGTCTTGAAGTGAAGTTGACCATTTATGGGGAGTAGTTTGGGCCTGCAAACAAGAGAATTATAATTATCTGGGGCCACAGTATATAACCTAGCAACTCAAAACTTGTTGTCCAAGTTTTAGAGATGAAGGTTTCCTTCCAAAATTATGGATGGTTAAACTTAACGAAGAATATAATATATCTAATGTATGAAGTCTACAGATTTTAGAGTATCATCCCCAAATGCGTCAGGAGTGTCAACGTGATAGAGATCATCAAACTACCTTTATGTATTCAAGGTATTGACTTTACCTCAACTAAATATTAATATCATTTACTGCTCAATTAGTTTTGGAATGGCCAATGTTATAGAGTGAATAATCGTTGTTTTGCATATTACATGGCATGAGGATACAAATGGTTGATCCAGGATAAAAGTCATATTTACACTTGGTTCATCAGTCAATAATCCATTTCTTCCTCTTGCTTATGCTCAGTGGCGTTGATCGATTTAAGCTTCAGTTGCATATCTGGAAGAGCACCATGGTAAAGGTGAAAGAAAAAGTCCACTTCAAAGGTAGAACATTTCTTTACCTCGGTAATAATTAGAAGTTTGATTGTTATCTTCAGTCAATGACATAAGTTTTAGACACCTCGTGACCAAATAATTGATAAGTATTCTCTATATCTTTTTCCTTTATTTACATGATACTAAAAAGGAAAAAGAAGAAGAAGAAGCTACAGATCCACTCAAGGGGTGGATAATAATAATAAAAAAACATATTATTAATTCTCTCTTTAATTTTATTATGTTTTAGGTTTTCAAGTTATGAATTTTTTATTAATTTTATTGGATTAACTAATTTAAAACTAAAATTAAATTCTATGTCAGTTAATTTCAGGACAGAGATGTTAGCAATTTTATGTTTCACTTCACAGGAAGATTTTGAGTATGGAGTACACGATGGACATCACACTCACTTTGAAGGCGAGAAAATAGATTCAATCAGTGGAGGTAGTTCTTGATTCTTGGTGCCCTTAGCTCTCTGAATTCAGTTGTTCAAATTCCAATTTTACTTGCAAACGAGGTAGAAAAAGATATGCAGTAGAAATTGTTGGTTCTGAATTATAATTCCAAGTTTGAAATTTTGTTTTCCCATAAGTCCTTTAAAGATCTAATTTTGTGAGTTTTGGTGTCTAGACTTCACATTTCTCACTGCCATGTGCCATCTCAGTTGAGCCAAATTGAACTACATTATCTTCTCTTTCAATATTTCTTTTCAAATCCATCCTAACTTCCATCTCTACTAATCTGTGTGAGGTTTTATGGAGTTCAGCAGTCACATGACAAATTATCTTAAAAGAGCATTTGATTTCATGCTAATTGTGTTGATTTGCTAAAGCCTATTTTACACAATTTTATTTGCACATCACATTACAAGTGACTTTCGCAGAGTAAGACAATGCTTTAAAATCTTAGATTTAAAAGTTTTTGAGGTAGTTATCTAGATGTATGTGTGTATATGCTTTATGTTCTAGACTTAGGTGGGAGGGGTTAATTAGGTAGAGGTTCCAAAGTTCCATCCTACTGTAAAATCATACTTTGCCATCTTTAGTGGAATTGCAGGTGAAATTGGTACACTATAATTTTGTTTGGTTTTAGTCAAATTTGAGTGTGATCATGTTTTATTCTTTTGACTAATGTTTGTTTACTTAGAAATATTATGACTCTCCAATTTGTGTTCATATATTGCAATTTGTGCTCATATGAGTTTTAGTCAATTCATGTTCAAATTACTACGTAGTCGGTTTGAATATTATAGTGTTTGAAAACTCTGGTAGTTCTATTGAGAGAAGATTGTTGTTTGAATGTTGTGTTGGAAGTATATTTCTTTGAATAGGTGTCAAAGTAAAAAAAACTTTGGTTTTGTTGTATAATGTTGTCATGCTACCAAAATTTTTCTAAAGCATAAGAGTTAGTAGTGTTAGTTATACGTTAAAATATGGTAATGTTCCATTCTTTTTTGTTCTTGCTTCTAGATTTCATTGCAATTGACCCATTTGGAGAGCGAGTTTCATAGTTGACTTCTTAACTCTAGTGAATCTTCTTCACTGTGTACAACCCTCACATGAAATATGCAGTCAAGATTTCTTCTATTAAAAAATTGATGATTTGCTTGCTTCAATTATTGTGAAAACTTTTACAATTAGGAATAAGAAAAGATAAATGACGTCCTTGTTGTAATCATAGGTATTTTGCAGTTGGAAGTGCTAATTTGTTAGTTAGACTATGGAATATCTCTCAGATGCTCTGCGTGCAAATATTTACAAAACTCTAGTAAGTTTTTGTTCGATTTATGGTTACCAAACATGGACTTGGTTTTTGGTTTTTGAAAAATAAGCTTATTTCTTCTCATTTTCTTACAATATATGACTCGCATGTTTCTTAAATAAAAAAAACTCTTATTCAAATTCCAAAAAGAAAAATAACTCCTTAAAAATTATTTTTTTAGCTTTCAAACATGGCTTGATTTTTGAAAACATTGATAAATATTAGATAACTTAGCAATAAATTTAAATGCGAAAGAAGTTAAGGGGAAATAGGTGTTAGTAGGTTTAATTTTCAAAATAC
>NC_052357.1:55289743-55304526 GCF_009727055.1 Benincasa hispida
AATAAAGGTTATAAAACATCTCTTTTATTTATTTGTTTTGTTGTCACCATTATAAGTATTTTCGATACCCAAACCAAATTTTGAAAAGAAAATATATAATTTAGTTTAATTTTTTTTTAAAATTTGACTAAAAACAAATGTTTATGTAGAAAAGTTTTAAATCATGAGTATGAAATTATGAGAAACAAGTACAATTATTTTTCTAAAAAAAAGAATAATTACCAAACAAGGTTTTGGTTTTTGGTTTTTTTTGCAAATTTAGTTTATAAATACTACTTTTACTCATAAATTTTAATGTTTTGTTATTCATTTTCTACTCATGTTTAAGAAAACATAAGAAAGTATTGAAAAGTAAAATATCACTAAAAGAAATATCACTTACAATAGCGTTAAAAAACGACTTTCCATAGCGTTTTCGAAATGTGTCGTAGCCCATGTTATTGAAAGTCCATGACTTTCCATGGCGTTTTTTCAACGCTATAAAAATATCATTTTTATAATAGATATATGATGCTATAAAAACTTTTCATAACGTAAAAGAATGCTATTGAAACGTTTTGATAGCGTTTTTTATAGCGTTATAAAATTGCTATAAAAACTTTTCAATAGCATTTATTCAACGCTAAAAAAACGTTATTGAAACGTTTTAATAGCGTGTTTCCTACGCTATAAAAAACGCTATGAAAATGTTTCCATGACATTTTTAATGACATTTTAGAAACGCTATCAAAGAGTCTTCATAACGTTTTATAAATGCTATTGTAGCTAATGTTATTAAAAGTCATCGACATTCCATAACGTTTTTGTGCAGCTATTAATATCGCTATAGAAAGTTGAAATATGATAGCTTTAACTCAATGTTATGGAATCGTTTATTGTATTAGAAAAAGTACCATCAAAAGTTTTCATAGCAATAAAAAAATGCTATAAAGGACATTCTATAGCGATTGTAGACATGCTATTGAAAGTCCCTTATTTTTATTACCATTTTTTCATCGTAATGGAAAAAGGCTATAAATTATACCCCATACTTTGTGAATTAAGTATTTGTTTAGTTCATTAGCTAATCTATGGTTATAGATAGATCATGATGATTTATAAAGACTATTTTTGTTATATTTTTTATTAGGTGATTGATTCAACGACAAATATCAGAGCTACATATTTTGTGTGGAGAGGTATCGCTATAATTTAAACATCTCTTTTCATTATATCAACATTTTGAGATTATATATGTAGTCATTTTATTTGGATTAAGAATTTACAAATTGTTCTATTAGGTCAGAACTTCATTGGAACATACTTTCGATGACTATATCAAACCTTTTTTTTTTTTTTTTTATGAATACAATGTTTTATTTCTTTTGTATGCTATAAATTTAAAAATTTTGGTTATAATTATGATTATAGATTTGGATGAAATGTGAATTACCTCTTTTTTCGTCTAGACAATAATATGGGTAATGACTTCTATAAATATATGTTTATAATTAATTCTACAATAATATTTGTAAAACAAAATGTAAAATCTAAACGAATGTTATTAACAACTGCTATTAAAGATCAATTATAACTCTGCTTTTATTATTGCAAAAAATTTTATAGAAAGTTCATTAACATTAAAATTCATGCTTGAAGAAGTAGCCAAATTTTCTTACATAGTTTGACTTTATCCATTGGCCATGCAACAGTAGTACCCATAGCATCATCAATAACAATAATGTCAGATGTAGGCCTCCATAAGAAGGAATTTGGTACTTTTACCATATCAGCCCACACACAAACTGTATTCGGGCCAAGAGGTATGTGATGGACAAGGATTGGATCATTGGAAGACCATCTACCTTCAGCAATGACTTCTCTTGAACCGACCCAATCTAGTAGCAACACTTATGAGGAGTGTTGATAGTAACACTCTTTTTCATCAATAATATGGTTAGAAAAGTTTCAAACAATAATAATTTTGAATACTAAATGAATAGAAAAATTCATAAATGAATTTATCTATGGGGAATTCACCAATAATATGGTTAGAAAATTTTCAAACAATAATAATTTATTTGTCGATGTTGATACTCTAACAGGATTACTAGAATTTTATTCCTTCATTTTTTTCCTATAGAAACAACATATTCAAAATGTTATATAAAACACAATTTCAATAAATAAAGAGAGTTAGGACAAATTTACCTACCACGCTTTTCTGTTCATCTACATCTATTGTTAAGTTGTTACATTTTCTTTCAAGAGATGCAATAGTCTTATTTTTTTGAGTTGATGTAGACAACTTTGATCTAGTTACACCGAATCTTAATCCTCGTACATGGCCATGATCGGGACCAAAAACTCTACTAATTGCATCGTCAATTATACTACTTGAACGAGACGTTCTCACACGGTTTTGTTCAATACGCTCCTAAGAAAAAAAGTCATGAAATCGTTCAAATGCCAAGAAGCCAATGAACCATTGGGGGGGGGGGGGGGGGGGGGGGGGGGGGGGGGGGGCTTATAACCAACACAAATTCACAACATTTAGAAACTTTTACTTGAACTAAATCATTACTCAAATGCCAACAAGCCAACAGGACATCACTTAAACAAAACCAACCCAATAAAGCATTGAACATAAAAAAAGATCATTTAAAAGCTGTCTCTTATACACATCTAGATGTGTATAAGAGACAGGGGCAGCTGGCGCCCACAACGGTGACTCTCCAGTTGGCAGGTAGGTCCCTAGTTCATTCAGAAGGGAAGGTGAAGGATGTCCTGGTTATGATCGACAAATTTATATTACCGGCAGACTTCATCATCCTGGATCTGTCTCTTATACACATCTAGATGTGTATAAGAGACAGGACTTTATCCTTCTTGACTACGAAGCGGACAAGGATGTACCCATCATATTGAAACAACCATTTTTATCCACTGGTTACGCTTAGATTGATATGCACAAGGGAGAGATCACATTGAGTGTGAATGGAAGGAAGCTTAGGTTTGACATTATTAAGGCTATGAAATACCCGGAAGAAGAAGACCTGACAGATTCTGACAATGAACCCAGTAATAACGAAGAAGAAGAGTCCGAAGATGAAAATGACAAAGAGAATGCGACCGCATCCGTAGCAACTTGCAATTCAATTATGGAAACTCCAACCAAAGAAGAAAAACTGACGCTAAATGAAGAGAGAAAAGCACAACAACCTTCCTTGGAATAACCACCCACTGTGGAATTGAAAACCTTGCCAAACCACCTGAAGTATGCCTTTTTGGGGCAAAATGAAACTCTACCAGTAATCATTTCCTCTGCACTTCAAGAAGAACAAGAGCATGCGCTGCTGAGCATCCTGAAAAAGTACATAAAATCAATAGGATGGATGTTAGCAGACATTAGAGGAATCAGCCTTGCATATTGCATGCATAGGATACGTCTCGAGGAGAATAAAAAAGGATCGATCGAACATCAACGTAGACTAAACCCTACGATGAAGGAGGTCGTAAAAAAGGAGATAATCAAATGGTTGGAAGCATGCATTATTTATCCAATCGCTGACAGCACGTGGGTCAGCCTCGTGTAATGTGTGCAAAAGAAAGGAGAGATGACGGTAGTCCCAAATGCAAATAATGAATTAATACCAATGAGGACCGTCACTGGCTAGTGGATCTGCATGGACTACCACAAACTGAATACGGCAACGAAGAAGGATCATTTCCCCTTGCCTTTTATTGACTAGATGCTAGACCGCCTAGCAGGAAATGACTACTTCTGCTTTTTGGATGGATATGCAGGTTACAACCAAATAATGATTGCTCTAGAAGACCAAGAGAAAACCACATTCACCTGCTCCTACGGAACGTTTGCGTTCGATGCATGTTGTTCAGCGTTATCAACTGGCGCGAGCACCAATCTAGAGGTGTATGATGGCCATCTTCTCTGAGTATCTTGAAGAGTTAGTGGAAATATTTATGGAAGACTTCTCGGTGTACGGGCAAACATTTGAAGTCTGTTCTAGGCAATTTGGAAAGATACTGAAAAATGTGAAGAGACGAACCTTGTGTTGAACTAGGAAAAGTGAACCACTTATGGTGAATGAAGGTATTGTGCTCGGCACAAAGTCTCAGAGAAAGGCTGGAGTGGATAAGGCGAAGATTGAAGCTATTGAAAAGCTCCCACCTCAACAAATATGAAGCGTCAGAAGTTCATGGGGCATGCAGGATTTATCGACGTTTTGTGAAGGAACTTTTCGAAGATTGTACAGACCATTGAGTGCGTTGCGGAGGCAAGAGAAACATTTGACTTTGATGAACAATGCCTCAACGCATTCAAGATACTGAAGAATGCATTAATAACCACAACCTGTATTGATCGCACCAGACTGAAAACAACCATTGAATTGACGTGCGATGATACGGTTATGCGATGGCGGTGCTAGCACAAAAGAAGAAAACAATGCTACAACCCTATCGCATATGCGAGTAGAACCTTGAACCCTGCCCAAAAAAATTACACTACCACGGAAAAGAACTTCTTGCGGTGACCTTTGCGCTGGAGAAATTCAGAGCTTTTTGCTGGGGTCAAAAGTGATCGTTCATACCGACCACTCGACAATCAAATACTTAATGACAAAAGAAAGATGCAAAGCTGAGATTTGATTTCGATGGGTTCTCCTCCTGCAAGAATTAACATGAGAAATCATGATCACAAAGGACAGAGAACCAGGTTGCGGACCACCTATCAAGATTATAAAATTCGGAAGTTGACCGTAACTAGTCGGAGGTGAACGAACTTCTCCAGATGAGCAACTGTTTAAAATTGAAGAGTTACCAATGGTACGCAACTGTCAATTTTCTGGTTTGTGAACAATTTTCTGAGAACTACAAGCCCACCAAAAGAGGCGTCTCAAACACGAATGTAAATAATATTAGTGGGACGAGCCAAATCTTTATAAGAGGGGGTTAGACCAGATTTTGCGCCTATGCGTACCAGAAGTTGCCCACCAGCGCGTACTATCACAATGCCATGACTCACCATATGATGGACATTTTGGAGGCCAACGCACTGCAGCACAGGTGTTACAAAGTGGATATTTTTTGCCAACTTTATTTAAGGACGCACGAGACTACTCAATGAAATGCGACCAGTGCCAAGGCACAGGAAACATTTCATGGAAGTATCCAACAAGGAAATTAAGCTGATCTTAGAGAAGGTGGTGAAACCTTCATGCAAAGATTGGGCAATGAAGCTGGATGATGCCTTGTGGGCATACAAGATCGCCTATAAAACACCTATAGGCATGTCCCCGTATGCGCTGGTGTTTGGAAAGGCATGCCACTTACCGCATGAGTTGGAGCATAAAGCAATGTGGGCAGTGAAAAAGCTTAATTTTGATTTGAAGACCGCAGGGGAGGTAAGGAAACTTCAGTTGGTCGAGCTTGACGAATGGAGAACTCAAGCATATGAGAATGCAAAAATCTACAAGGAGCGCACAAAACGTTGGCATGACAAACAACTATGTGAGAAGAATCTCCAAGTCAGAAAAAAGGTCTTGTTATACAATTCTCGGCTACGACATTTTCCTGAAAAATTAAAATCAAGATGGTCTGGTCCTTTCATAATCAAAGAGGTATTCTCGCATAGAGCGGTTGAGTTATCCAATGAGGACGAGACCAACGCATTCAAAGTCAACGGGCAAAGAGTCAAGATATATCACGGAGAAGACTTGCATTGTGAGAAAACCTCCGTGGACCTGAGGAATTCCGACTAAAGATGAAGTGGGCAGTCCCTGTGTAGTCATAAGATTCAAACTCATCAGGGACGCAATCTTTTTGAAGTATCCTTTTTAAATCTTAATTTCATGAACTCATTCTACCTTTTATATCTTTTATTCTTTTTATATCCTTTTTACACAATCCCTTTCTCTACAAAAATAAATAAATAAAATAAAGTGGAAAATTTTGTTAACTCCGTCTCTTATATTTTTTACCCTCTCGATGTTTTTAGCAGTGATCGTTGTAAACGATTGTGATAGAGCTACACAATAACCAAAAAACATGACTAGTTCGTTTAGCCATCGCAATCGAAGAAATCGGCTCACCGCAAAAAAGGATGCGATCAAAGTTGATGCGGCCAATAGAGCAAATTTGGGGGTTGTATCTTTCTTTGACTTTGTTTATTCCAAGTTTTGCACTCTCGCATCTCATTTTTAACTTTGATAATTTTATCATTGCATCCTCTTTAGTTGGCACAATCATTAAATATTGATTACTTTAGTTAGTCACCACATTGTTTTTCTATTCCAATTATGATTTCAATGATGAAACGCATGCCTCTATTTCTCATTGCATGTACTAGAATCAACTTAATTTTAGGACTATCAATTCATGAAATATTTCTAGAAGTTAGTGATCCACCAGATTTCTTTCAAACTGGCTTTTACGGAAAGAGCTCGCATGACACCCGTGGGGGGCAAGCCAAAACAAAGGTAGGAATCGTGATCAACGCATAAATAAGGTGATCGCAACTCTGCTGCCAAATGGTCATGAGTCTAGATTAAGAAAGAGCGCCTTGCTCGTAGTTGGATGCTCACATGACACCCGTGGGGGCAAGCCAAAATGAAGGCTAGGATCTTGGATCAGCGCAAGGTCATAAAAAGAATATCTAAACTACGCAAGGATAAAAAGCATTTGGAAACAACCCAGTTGAAAAAGTTTATGAAATAAATCATGCGATGTCTTGGAAACAAGTAAAGTCTTTTTTAAGGTTAAACTTGCGGTCCCTAAGTTTTAGAAATATTTGAAGAAGAAACCAGGATAGAAATTAAGGAGATTTTGGTTCATAAGATTTGAATAAGGAACCTCGAGGAATCTAGGTAAAGGAAAGGCGGTTGACTCTTTAAGGAAAATCTTTAGTTTATGCATGAGGACAAGCATTGTTTTAAATTTTGGGGTGTGATAACGGGCAGAAATGCACGTTATTACAACGCAAAGATATAAAACAATGTAAGATTGCAACGGTAAAAACATGTAAAATCGTGTCCAAGAGATTTAAGTTAAGGACATTGCGATCACATGTGCCCATCGCATTAAAACAGCTAATTTACTTATTTTGTGTAGAAAAATGCGTTGGCGCAAAGCAAGTTGCAATCCAAGGAATTCGGCGCCTGAGCGCATTAGAAGATTGTGACCGCAAAGCTATGCGTTCGTATGCGCCCGCGAAGATTAGCTCAGGAAGGTGGCCGCATAAAGACGACGCATCAAGGTGAAAGCTTAATAAATCATGATGGGACAGAAAGCTGATGATGGTCGAATCTGAATTTAGTTGACAAGCCATTAATGACACACCATAGCAACTACACTCAACTTTTCGGCTACCATTAATCGGCACATCAGATAGATATTTAATGATCTCCCTTCATTGCAATCATTTGAGAGAAAAGTTCTTTACCCTGAAGCTCTATAAATATTGAAAGCCACCTTCGTTAAAGGAGTTTCGGTTCCCATTAGCCATATACATAAAAGATCATAGATAGCCGTAGTCTGTAATTCTTATACTTAGAAGGCAGAAGCGAGCAAAGAGAGAGGATGCCAAAAGATCATTCCTGGTTAACTCGAGAGGCTGTCGGAAAGCGCTTCAAACGGACAGAGGGCCGACTCTTGCGAAAGTAAGAACGTTCTTTTGGGCAGAGTAGAGTAAAACACAGTGTAAAAGCCTCAGGAAGCAAGACATTGCTACCGAGCTTTCTATCCCTACTTTCCATTGTCGTTTGTGTTCTGATTTTATTTATCAAATGGAATTTGCATCTCTATATCTATTCAATCTCTTCATAATGCGCATGAGTAACTAAACGTCCGAATGGGTTGAGAAGCACTTAGCTAGCATGACATCAGATCTTCATTTTATGCGATCATCTTGTCTTATGTATGCATTCATCACTCTTTAGAGATACTTGAGAGAGTAGTCTACAGAAAGAACCTAGACTTGAGAGAGTCAGGTTAGAATCTAGACTTGAAAAAGTCAGATTAGAACCGCATAAGCAAGAGATAGAAACTTAGAGATAAGTTCTGTTTGCTATCATGCATCGCATGAACCCTAGAAATAGGATATGATAGTATGCGGTCGCCTTGTGTATGTGTGTATCATTCATCATTGCATAGACAAGAATAAAGGCTTAGACATAAGTCCTATAAACATTATTGTATACATCGCATGCATCCTAAAATTAGGAACTATGGCATTTTCATTGAGAGATGACATGCTGTTGTATGCATGTAGCATGATCGCATAGCTTGAACGCAATCTTAGAAAGTGTTAGCTAAACCCCTTCTCAACCCATTCCCCGTATACTCATTGTAACTTTCGCTGTTATTAACTCTTTATTCAATTCCGCCACATAGGATTTATACTTTACACAACATACCAACCAACTTATTGTTTTTGTCACTGCAACGGAATCAAAACTTACCATTGCATATTGTCTCAGTAGTCCCTGTGTTCGACCCTGAACTTACCAGGAAACCTAGTAAGATTTATACTTAGATTTTACTAGGAAAACTTGCATGTACAACGCATACACCACCATCGCAATATACACCATTATTTCATCATATTCATAACGCATCAGTTATATATTATCTCTAGTGCTAATTATATTAATGCTATTAGTATTACGTAAATCTTTTACCAAATCTTTAGCTAGTCGAGCATAGCCTCTACTGAAGAAACTCCGTTTACAGAGAAACTTTGAACGGAAGCGAATCGTCCAAATTCCATTGTGAACGAACGCATATGTTTGCTGTCATACAAGAACAGATTATGCATAAATTTTAAATTACAACATGCTTTGAAGTAAAAACAAAGGATCAAGAGACTATACCTTCGAAGAATCGTTCTTCAAGTGATCCCTTGAACAAACTTGTTCACGAACGCGTCGAACAACTCGAACAACCTCGAACAAGCAGCAAGTAAAAACTCGATCCTCAAACCAAACAGGGCACTACCATTTTGTGACCTTGGTATTCTCGGTGTGAGAATCTAAGAGTGGTGGGCTTTGGCTAATTTTGGTTGGAAGGAAGTTTAGAGATTGAGGAGGAAGACGATCAAGTAGACAAACAACACTATCGTGTAAACAAATAAGTTTATCGCATAGACAAACCTCTTGATCGTGTAGATAATAAGGCTATCATATAGTCTCTCAAGCAATCGTGTAGATACTCGATTGTTAATTCTTATCTTCCGAAATATTTAAAAAACCATTTTTAGTTATCCCATTTTTTCCATAAAACCAAATAACTACCCACTAAGGGTGGTTATTGAGAAAAAAGAGTTAATTATCAAATAGTTAAAAAATATCATATTATATTTATAACCTATAGTTTTAATATTTCATCATATACAATATATAAACCATAGTTCTTTTTCTCTATTTTATAGCATTTAATATAAATCAAATTTATATCAAATTTAATAACTATGAATCTTATTCATAGAAAATATATTTGAATCATATTTAAATATTTGTTCCTCCAATTAAGCAATAATGTATCAAATACATTATATCAATTATATCATATATAATTGAATTAATTGAATTATATCATATGTAATCAAATTCACTCTTGTTAATTTGAACATTTCAAATTAATCCAAAAATTGATTCTCAACTTAAATCCATTGAGCTACCAAGAGGACCTTATGGATATATAGCTTGAAGCTCCAATAGTACGTCAATAACTGATTAAACTCTTTAATCATTATCCACCATCCGTTAACTTTCGGCACTCCACTGAAGACCGACAACTGCACTCTTCGCATTACAGATATATTTCTGTGTCCATTGGATATAACCAATCAACAGTACGATGACCCTTCATAAATCACTCGTAAGTACAGCTAGGCCAAATGGTAATTGCCCCTGTAGTTACATCTAACTTCTTAAGTACCACTTATCCCTCTAATGAACAATAGATCATAGTCCCACTATGACTAAACCCCTCTCGGGCCAAGAGAGAGTGTGGCACCATATTGTTCAAGACCTAGAATTAGCTCTTAAGGTAGCAATTTATCTACTTACCCCTGCTTCGGGGAAAGAGTGAATTCCATCTTGATTAGTTGAGTTCCCAACTCCCCAATCAGACGAATCCCAAAATGGTAGGCTTGTTGAGTCGGCGATCTGGCCACTCTCACCTATGCAAATCAAAGGACTACCCTCATAGACAAGAATTCATAACTCATTCAAGATTAAGGTCATGATACCTATGGTCATCCTAGTGAAATGAAGTTTTAATGATGAACAATGTTATATAATGAGATTAAACATTTCGTGGTTCGGTCTTATACAAATTCCTTTGTATAGAATATCCCCACTCGCATGTCTAATATACGAATGATCAGGATCAGACCATTTGTAGCACTTTACAACATTTGTAACACCTATAAAGTGAGCCATAATCGTAGTGTCACAAAGATAAGGTACTCAATCTTATCCATATACTACAGACCATTTAGGTTATCACTTGAACACGATTCACTTGTATGTCTCCACATACTTGTTTAAGTTACAACGATAATCATGGATCTTAGCTTATTGGTTTGTGGTTAATGCAACTAAAATATCATATATTTCATAGACAGAAGTGAATAAAATATTATATATTATAAATCACAGAATGTTTTGTTCACACAAGTTTACAAAGTACACGACCCTATGAGATCTAGGACATCAACCCTAACATCTACGACTACACGTGTGTGGAAGTTTCTTTTTTTTCATCTCCTTAAACTTCTTTCTTTTTGCCTAAAATCATACTCAAACAAAGTATTCAACAAAGGTATAAAGACTAAACCTATTTCCATACTTTGAGTAAAATAAATAAATTTACTCGATAATTATATCACATGCCTTAAATTTTGCACTAGTTTTATCTATGATAAAGTCATTCCAATCATGTATTGAAGAAATGTTACCTGGCTTTAGTTTAATAAACTCATCGTCATTTGAAGTTTGTCCAATTTTACTCACTAGGCGAGATTTGCTTGCTCTCCACAGCTCACCCATCTTTTGAGACAAATATTTCTTCTGCCATTCTTCATCAACATTATATCATGCCTAATGAATAAAAACATTCACGTTGTGATATGTAAGAAAGTTTGAATTATTTTCATTATCTAAATATATAATTATTTATTACATACTTGTATAGAATGCCATAATACTTCTTTTTGTCTCATTGAAAGTTTTTACCAAGTTTCAACGATCACCGACACCACTTCTCTCATAAGTGAACCCAAAAAAGAGGACAACCCAACCGATGTTTGTCCAATAGGTTGTCCATATTAATTGTACCTTACATCTAATTTCATTTCTGGCTCCTCCACTATTGTTTGCATTTTGGTCCGACCTCTCATATTTTTGGTGCCTAATTCCTTTGTATGAACTTCAACAAAATTTTCCTCCAATTGATTTTGAACTTCTTCAGTGGGTAATTTACGAACTATTGATCTAGTAAGAGCAGCATGGGAATCTAATGAGTTAATTTGTGGCCTTTTAGGTTGAGGATGAACAATTTCATTGACATGTAGGGATGGAACTAGAGTAGTAACAGGTGAAGAATCCCTATTGTTGTGGTGAAATGGGTCAAAAAAAGGAGATGTTTCCCTAACCTCTCTCTCTATACCAAGTTTGACGACATCTATAATCTTTCTTCTTATCCTCTTTGTTGAATGAGAATCCTCTTCCTCGGCCACCTCATTCTGATAGAACACGAGACATACGCAGCGGAAAAATGACCTATTTACACTCTAATTGCTTTTAATTTAAAGGAAATTAGCATGCAATTGAAGGAAAAAAACAGTAATTAAAAATTACCTTTGAAGCTCCTGAAACGCTTTTCCTCGCTAAATCTCGACCCGAACTCTTCCAGACCACCACTAGAGTTGACCTACTATCCTCTGGACACAGAACTAGATTGTGGAACCCAGTGGATGAAGAACCCGAGAGAGAGAAAGAGATGGAAAAAAAAGAATGAATTTGGGTTTGGGTTTTCATAATTCCAGCCCAATTTTGAAAACTAAAATTGGCAAAAATGTCAAAAGTTTTTAATCCAAATTCAAAAGCCCATTTTATAGAAAAAAACCATGCAACATTTGCATGAAACAAATCCATAAAAACCCAACACCTAGAATCCACTATCTAAGTGGGCTTAATGTCTCCACCATAAGCCAACACCTAGCCCACTATTTTGTTAGTGGAATTATATAACAATCCCACTAACTTTAATCAAAGGGCAAAATAGTCATTTTGTCAAAGTCAAACTTTGACCTAAAAGTCAACATTTTGACTTTTTATGATTTTTCCCATGTTCACTAATTTTGACCTCTCGAGCATGAATCCGCATTCATTTTCTCGAAGTCAAATCACATTTGAATATAAGGTCGGTCAAAGTTTGACTTTTCAAAGTCAAAAGTCAACTCTTAAAGCTGTATCTCTATACTGAAAAAAATTCGACCACTATATCACATATACTTGTCAGTTTCTCTCTCTTCATCTAATTCGAACAATTCGAATTATTCTATCATATTGTTCTAAGTTTATTCCAAATGAGCTAGTAGGGGAACCTAATGGACTTATAGATCATGGGCTCCAACGATCTAAGATTAGTTGGCTAAACTCTTTAGACAGAGCTAATCAACATTCGTTAACTAACGGGTCATTCCACTACTCCCGCACACTCCCCTCACTATAGATATATTTGTGTCCTTTTGATATAACCATGATTAGTAAGCTAATCCTTCACAGGTTGTTCGTAATCTCGGCTGGGTCATAAAAACCAGTTTACCTTCGAGACTACATCTTATTCCTTAAGTTCCACTGACCCTCTAATGAACAATTAGTTTAAGGTCCAACCTATAAACCGAACCCCTCTCAAGCCAAGGAGAGGTGGGCCCCTTGTTCAAGACCTGGATTCCGTACTAAAGGAAACAACCTATCTACTATCCCTATAACAGGTAGGACTAAATTCCATCTTGCACCCTATGTTCACAGCTATCCACCTGATCTTACCCCTGAAATGGGAGGCTTATTGGGCCAGCGTTAATGAGTTACCCTCACCTATGTAGATCTAAGGATAATTCCGAGTGAACAGGAGTTCATAGTTAGCTTAGGATTAAGACTAAGTTACCCAGTTCATAAATTAACGAAATAGTATGTTATATACATAAAACAGCATTTAGAATGTAAAGAGTGACTATTTCATGGTTCAGTCTTATGCAAACTCATTGCACAGGATGCCCCCACTCACATATCTCTATATGAACGATTCAGGATCACATCGTTTGTACTAACTACAAAATGGGCCACATCCATAGTGTCCCTAGAATAAGGCGCCCAACCTTATTCATATACTATAGACCATTTTGGCTACATATTTGAACTTGATCCACATTTATGTTACTACATAAAGTTCAAACTACATTAAATAGCCTCAGGACCTTAGTTTATTGGATTCAAGATTACAATTTCAATAACAACTTTATCGAAAAACAAAACAAAATATGTTTATTAATTTAAAACTACGAGGTTTAGGACATAAAATCCAACTAACTCCCACTTGGACTAAAACTCCTAATGGAGTATCACAATGTTGAATATAAGTGAGAAACATATGAATACAATAAACTAGGGCATATACCCAAAAGTTCTCCCACTTGCTAGTTTACAAACTTCGTAGACCTAGACTCTGTAGGTGACCTTCAAACACTTTAGCCGTGAGGGCCTTTGTAAAAGGATCAGCAATGTTTTGCTCAGAAGCTATCTGGGTTACTACAACGTCTCCACGATGTACAATCTCCCGGATCAGATGGTATTTGCGCTTAATAAGCTTTTCGCAATTGTGGCTTCTTGGTTCTCTTGAATTTGCAACTATACCACTATTATCACAATATAGGGCGATAGGTAGATGCATATTTGGAACAACTTCCAAATCTGTCAAGAATTTCCTCAACCATACTGCTTCCTTTGCTGCTTCACATGCAGCGACGTATTCATCTTCCATTGTGAAGTCCGCAATACAGTTTTGCTTCACACTTCTCCACACTACTTCTCATCCATTCAGAATGAACACTGATCCCAATGTAGATTTTCTTGCATCTTTATCGGTTTGAAAATCAGAGTTAGTGTATCTAGTAAGGATCAAATTCTTAGTACCATACACGAGTATGTAGTTCCTTGTTCTCCTAAGATACTTGAGGATATTCTTAATGGCAGTCCAATGATCATATCCAGGATTGGACTGATACCTACTGACTATCCCTACTGTGTAGCATATGTCAGGTCTAGTACATAACATTGCATACATCAGGCTCCCTACTGCGGAAGCATAGGGAATGTTGGATATAAGATTTGATACTGCGATCAAATCTTATGGCTTTAACAGAATGTTTGACGAATCTTGATCATCAATTCTACTATAGCGTTCTTTAATTTTATATGTTGACGATATTCTACTCATTGGGAATGAAGTAGGTTACCTAACTGACATCAAGAAATGGCTATCAACGCAGTTCCAAATGAAAGATTGGGAAATGCGCAGTATGTTTCTCGGGATTACAAATTATTCGAACCCGAAAGAACCTAATACTAAGCCACGTCTCAAGCAACTTATATAGGCAAAATGTTGTCTAGGTATAAGATAACAGAATTCCAAAAGAGGTCTTTTACGTTACAGATAAGGAATTCATTTGTCAAGGATCAATGTCTAAGACACCTCAAGAGTTGAGGAATATACAGACT